>NC_056629.2:51174013-51384124 GCF_002870075.4 Lactuca sativa | reverse complement strand
AAAGTTTTCTACTCTTGTACATTTGAAATTGGTAAGTTGTGATGTTTTGGATAAAACAAAGACCAACTTAGGCCAATTGTGTGAAGTGTTTGTCTTGATTAGAATCCACACTATCTCTTGGATATTTTACAAGGAAGTCTTATAGGTCAAGAGGACAGTGGGAGTCTTAAAGGTCTTGAAAGTCTCAAGAACTAATCAAGAATAAAACCTGAAGTTCTTCATTAGCACACGACTTGCGGTTTATAACCTATCGTGTTGACATATTCTGTGCCCATTCCAGTTAAAGTTGGCTTTGCATATGAGTTCTTAGTGTTCTCAGTTTGTTGCATAACAACTTGGAAGCAATGGCAGGCCCTTGAGCTGCCAGGTGGCAAGAAGTTAAGATTGAGTTCAATCCATATGGTTTTGGATTTGTCATTATCCTTGTCTAGTGACTATGGTTTTGACAATTCACATGGATAAGGACACATACACCATACAAATCTAAGTGTCATAAGGTTTCTCTCCGATTCATGAAAATGATGGTGAGGAAACACTTTCACTAAGTAGATTTTATCTAGATAGCAATTGTGATATTTGCATTCTCAAAGTCGTTAGTGGAGCGCGTGTGGTTAACCGGCACACTAATATGGACTTGTGAGAAATGGCAAAAAGGTCTAACCATTATGATTACGGCATACCTCTTCATAATTGTTTAGACACACAAGTGTGCTATCTAAGGGAAGGTGTATGATTTTGATAAAGTCTTATCAAAACAATCTAGAATCGGAAATCTGAACTTTGGTAAGAAAGTCAATGAAATATTGATTTCTAGAAGTCCAGCTGATTTCTGGGGTACATGTCAAAGCTAGTGGGAGCATAAGTGTTATGCTAATAATCATCATGTTAGTGGGAGCATGATAATTATGATAAGTATTGCAAGTTAGCAATGTTAATTATAGAAAAACAAAAGGTTTCAATTGGGAAAAAGTTGTTTTGCTATAATTAAGGGAGAGGAAATTATGCTTCATCTCAAATCTATAAGCTTAGATCGTGAGGTTTTAATCAATTTAGTCAAGGATATATATATATGAATTTCATGTTGGAATGGCTCAACATAAGGAAATTCTGTATATGGGTCCATTATTTGCGTTCTAAAATTCGATTATGATTACGGCATCCCTTTTCATAATCTGAATTATGAGAACTTGGCAAATTGAAATGGACATATTATAGCAAAAGACTGGTTTAGTCTTTATGTGAGACATCATGAATCGTGTCCCATATGCTTCGGATATAGGATCGATTACATGTGCTATATTCATCCTTTCTAAAATTTTCCAAATGCCTAGGGCATTAAGAAGGGAAAAGGTTTAGAACTGGATATGACTAAAAGGATTAAACAATTGTCGAGGATAATCTAAGGTTTACCAAAGATTGGTTGCTCAAGGACAGTTGGAAGTATAGTGATAATTCTGGAAGGACCATATTGACATAGTCTATAAGGAGGCAACTCTTGTTCAGAAGTGATAGTCAAAATGGAATCTGGAAATGTTTCAAAGTTAGAATTTTCAATCTGTTTAAGATTAGGAAACTTAATTCAAGAAGGATGTTTCCAAGGAGTTGATCTCCTTTGGAATACTTTGTAATGATTGTTGGCAAGTCTTTCTGACTTTGTGCATAATCATTACAAGAGGATCAATGCATATAAGTTTAGAATCTGACAGATTCCAGTAAATGGCATGAATTTGGAATTCTTGCATTTGCAGTAAGGATTTGGGCGTGTGAAAAGAGAATCATTGAAGTTATGTTCAATGGATCTAGTTCACAAAGTAAAGATCATAGACAAACATAGTATGCATACTTGGTGTGTGGCATGACTAGTGTTTAGAAAACATAGTGTACATGCTTGGAGCATGGGACAACTATTGTTTTAAATTCAAGAATAAAGTTGATAGCTGAAACAGTATACAATGAATAATGTGTAATCATATGGTGATAAATAAAAGGTGTTTTATTTATGCTCATAGGTTTTGATACCATATTGGATTCAATTATTATTGTGTTTCATTTTGCATGTTTTGACTTCCCGAATAAACTAGGTTATTCTTCCAGAATGACTAAGTTATTTAAACCATCCATAGTCGGTCATATGTTGGAAGTAGATATGAATTAAGACTGTCATGGGTTGGCTTGTAGAGGTCTAAGGTATTGGACAAAGGGCTACAACACTCATGAGTGCTCATAAGTTTTGAGTATTGGATTCAACCCGCGCTCATTGGAATCACTTCATGGATTTTATCACGAGTGATCATGAGACGATAATATCTTATATTCTTCAAACCTAGAGATATGAGTTGTTACTATGAGTTGGTTGTACATTGATTGCACGAAAACGCATTTGGTAACTCGGTGCTATAAAACGTGCCTTTGTGTATGATTCAACAAGTAGTAGAACAAGCCATATGAGTCGAAGTTTATCCATTTCTTTTACCTTCGGGATAAAAGCGATATTTGTGGGCCCCTCGATGATTTGATGATGACAAATGGAAGTGCTCGGCCGGGCCAGGACTGATTTGATTTGTTCAATTAGTCAGTCGTCATAAATCGGAAATCAGGAAACAACAAATGGACAGAGAGAATGATTTTAATCCATGTCTCAGTCCATATGATATCTAGAATGGAGGAATATATGATCCCTTATCTAATGGACAAGTCGTTAACAAGATCAGAGTTCGACAGCGGCTTTAAGAGCTACGATTGCCAGTTAGGTTTGAAGTCATACGCAATAATAGTTTTAGACTTATCCAAGTGGGAGACTGTTGGATTAATGTCTAAGTCCATAACTATATTTGGTATGTACTTGACCCGACCCGGCATGGTCCATTTGGGTTGCACTTCACCGACACAATTTATATGGATAATCTTTTGAGAATAGTATGTTTATGATTAATATTAATATATTATAAGTTCTAATATATTAATATGGAATCATATTATTTAATTAGTATTGATCAAGAATTAATTTATAATTAATTAGGTGATCAAACGGAACTAATTAAATATGGACTCTTATATATATGGAATGGGCCAAGTTCATTTAGGTTGGGCTAAGCTTTCATGGATAGTCCATGGAGTGTTTAACCCATGGATCCTAGGAAATGAAAGGTCATGGGTATTAGGGTTTAACCCTAATCCTCCATACTATATAAAGATGTCTTTGGTTGGTGAAATTGGCACTAAGGTGGATACACTAAGAAGGGCTAGCCAATTTCACTAGAGAGAACCAAGTATCCATATTCTCTAAAGTCTTCCAAGGTGTCTTGGTGATTTGTGATTCCACTTGAGGCTTCCACACTATTGGGGCTAAGCTCTTAAAGCTTGAAGACATCAAGCTACATCAAAAGGTATGTCATCCAACTAGTACTTTGTAGATTAAGAACATCATAATATGCTAGTTAGGATTAAAGCCTTGGAAAGTTCTTATTTGCATGTATAATAGAGAAAACATAGATCCAAGGTTTATAGGGTTGCATGTACACCATATGAGTGTTAGAATGCTCAAAACCCAACAGTGGTATCAGAGCCACGAGTTGTTTTCTGTTATATTGATGCAAATATTTTATTTTCAAAGTTGAAAAAAAAAAAAGAAAAAAACATGAAGTTTGTCAAATTTTAAGATAATTACTTGTTCTTGTGAAAAACTAATTATTTGTAAAATTTGAATAATTTGCTTTATGAGTTGAATTAGGTCAAATTTAATAAAAGATAAAATGATATGATTATTTTATTAGTTTTAAATGTTTGATCTAAAGAGTTTTATTTTTTGAAACCTCCATAAGTTATGGATATGAAAAGGTTTAAAAAAAAATTGATTGAAAGTTTTTATGGAGTTACAAAATTTGGTGTTAATGTTTTAAAGGATTCCATAACTTAAGAATAAGTTATGGATCACCAAAAGTTTTTTGTGTTACCTTGTTTTATGAGTGAATTTAGATTAATGAATAAAATTATGTGATAGTTGGTTTTTAATCCAAATTAATCTAAAAGAAGTTCATAAAATGTGTTTATGTAACTTATAAGTCACATTTATGAATCTTAAAACTCATAAAAGTTGGCAAAGGTTACAAAAATGAAGAGTCTAGTTCTAATTAAAAGGTGTTATGGTTATGGAGGACCAAGAGTCTCTTCATTAAATAATAAATTAAAAAAAAAAGTGTAACCTTAATTAATTCCATAAGTTATAAAATAAAGAAAAAGTTAATTTTTTATTAGTTTAAAGTCTGCCATAACTTGTCCTCAAGTTATGGAACTTGAAGAGTTTTTGGATTAAAACTACTTTAAACACATAAGTTATGGAATTAATTAGTTTTGAATAGTTTCAAAACTTGCCCTCAAGTTTTGGAATTTGTAAAGTTTTCTCTTATGAATACTTTAATTCCAAGTTAGCCCTTAGAATTTTAAAAGTTAAAATTCAACCCTTTATACTTTATAATATTATAAGTTAATAATATATATATGTATAAGAGTAAAGTCAGTCTTACCGCTAGTACGCCTCATTCACGAAGCCGGTCTATAAGGTGGGTATAAGGTTGTTGCCTATAAAATGGCAACTTAATGGGTGTCCACTCTCACCCACCGCTTGCTTGATTGGTGGAGGGTCGTTAGCCGAACGGGTTTGACAGGACTATAATTCTCCCTTCATTAAAAGTATTAATGATAAATACTAAGTAACTAAACACTTATAAATACCCAATCTTAGTTACTTAGGAAAATGTGAATAAGGTGCTAATCCATGAAATTACACTTTGCACTTTGTTTAAGTCGGTTAGTGGAGCGTGTGTGGTTAACCGGCACACTAACTCGTATTTAACAAGGTAGGCAAAGGGTAACTTAATGTTTATCATAGTATCGGTGGAGCGTGTGTGGTTAACCGGCACATCGATTGAGGGGTAAACACTTAAGGGTACCAAGTAATTTGCATGGTTACTTCACACCTTGTTTTGTGATCCTCGGCATCCCAGTCACAAAACCTGAAGGGCACACTCGAGATTGAAACATGCCATTGAACAGTTCAATGAATCTCAATAGATCTAGGAGTTTCAAACCAATTAAAACCTAATAATACATTTCGTTTATCTTGGTGGAAATTGGTGAATCGTCATTCACCTACCTTCAAATATTTTATAGCTTGGAATACGGCATCCCTCTTCTAAGTTATAAAATAGTTTGTTGGGTCCTAGCCTTAATATTTCATATTGGGTGTTATATTAAGGACTTAAGATCAACTATCTTGAATATCTCCCGAAAGATGTCTGGTTTAGACATATATGATCTTTCCAAATCTCTTGAAACAAGCTTTCCTAAATGAAGATGATGTCCCTTGGAAATCATACTTCTTTCACCCCCTTCAATTATTCTCCCTAACCCACAAGTTCAAGGTCACTCAAGTCCTATTGGCAAGGCAAGGTCTAGGTGTGATCACATCTTGGAGATGTAGTCACATATTGACAAGCCGGGAGAGTTGGGTGTCAAAGTCCTGAGAAAGTTGGTGGTTCAATCACTTTCTAAGTCACATAGTGAGTTCCTTTGGGAAACCTATGAAACAGACTATGACAAGACCCTTAATGATCTTATCTATTTGTTAAGATCAACTTCCTTAAAACTTGATGGACATTGACAATAGTGACACAGGAAATCCAGGAAAGCATTCTCTTCCCAATGGAAAGGGATCGGCCATAGTCAACTCGGTTGACCAAATGGTAAAGAGAAAAGCTAAGTCTATGATAGTCCCGTGTACCATTATCAAAGGCTCCATATGTTTATATTGCCAAAGGAAGGGGCATTGGTTGCGAAGCTGCCAAATTTACCTAAGGATGTTAAAGTCAATAAGTTTGACTCTACTTCAGGTAAATTCCACTATCTAACTCTGCTAAGTTTCTATTCTGAGATTCTTGATACATGATGTGACTAGGTCACATGGTGATGTTTTAAGAATCAAAGAAAAGTAAAGGAACTTAAAGAAAGAATATGCTGAATCTGATCGCGTAGATGGATTTCTATCGCATAGTTTGAAGATCGGATTCTTGAGCTACTTCTTAGGAGTTATGAGATATCGCTTAGGAATAGATAACAACAAGTTTTCATATGGATTGTAAGGATAAGTTTTTCCGCAAAGTTTTAAAATAAAAAGAAAATTTTTTGATTTTATTTATTTTAAAATATCCTTACAATGGCATTTGAGGAAAAAAATTGTTGCTTATGTGATTCCATTAACAGCAAGAGTGGAAATATGAAATTGATTCTTCCATTTGTGGTAATGTCTAAATTTACCAAATAAGGAAAGATTCTCATCACCCAAGTTTCAATTGGACCGGAACTTGGAATCATGCAAGTTGTATAGCATGATGAATGAGAACTTTCAAGTTTTGGAAAAAATTAAGACTAATTACTTGTTCACATGGATGTGTGAGTCAAGTAAAGGACTAAAGGATCGAGTACACATTCTTGTGCACTGATTAAGTCCACCACAAAAAGATTGATTAAACTATTCGTCATAGTTTACTAAAGCTCAGTAAATATGATTATACTTACAAGCTTAAGTGTAACTCTGAGACATTGGAAATGGTTCCAATGTAAGGCAGAGCGAATAAGAAGAATCAAATAAGGCAGAAGGATAAAAGTTTCTCAAATCTGAAAAGATGGGAGAGTACTTTAGTATCAGTTTTGTGATCATCTTAATGATTAAGTAACCATAGCACAATTAGTTCTCTAAGGAAGTCTTAGTGCATTCTTATGACTAAGAAGAGGGATCTTGAATTGTTGAAATGGTTAAATCAAGAAGATGAGTCATACTTCGTTCCAATACAAGTCTTAGAGTCATACTCCAAGATTGTAATTTGAGGTACATGTCTTAAAGAAGGTTTAAAACACTTGTCAAATGTAAGAGTAAAAGTTTTCTACTCTTGTACATTTGAAATTGGTAAGTTGTGATGTTTTGGATAAAACAAAGACCAACTTAGGCCAATTGTGTGAAGTGTTTGTCTTGATTAGAATCCACACTATCTCTTGGATATTTTACAAGGAAGTCTTATAGGTCAAGAGGACAGTGGGAGTCTTAAAGGTCTTGAAAGTCTCAAGAACTAATCAAGAATAAAACCTGAAGTTCTTCATTAGCACACGACTTGCGGTTTATAACCTATCGTGTTGACATATTCTGTGCCCATTCCAGTTAAAGTTGGCTTTGCATATGAGTTCTTAGTGTTCTCAGTTTGTTGCATAACAACTTGGAAGCAATGGCAGGCCCTTGAGCTGCCAGGTGGCAAGAAGTTAAGATTGAGTTCAATCCATATGGTTTTGGATTTGTCATTATCCTTGTCTAGTGACTATGGTTTTGACAATTCACATGGATAAGGACACATACACCATACAAATCTAAGTGTCATAAGGTTTCTCTCCGATTCATGAAAATGATGGTGAGGAAACACTTTCACTAAGTAGATTTTATCTAGATAGCAATTGTGATATTTGCATTCTCAAAGTCGTTAGTGGAGCGCGTGTGGTTAACCGGCACACTAATATGGACTTGTGAGAAATGGCAAAAAGGTCTAACCATTATGATTACGGCATACCTCTTCATAATTGTTTAGACACACAAGTGTGCTATCTAAGGGAAGGTGTATGATTTTGATAAAGTCTTATCAAAACAATCTAGAATCGGAAATCTGAACTTTGGTAAGAAAGTCAATGAAATATTGATTTCTAGAAGTCCAGCTGATTTCTGGGTACATGTCAAAGCTAGTGGGAGCATAAGTGTTATGCTAATAATCATCATGTTAGTGGGAGCATGATAATTATGATAAGTATTGCAAGTTAGCAATGTTAATTATAGAAAACAAAAGGTTTCAATTGGGAAAAAGTTGTTTTGCTATAATTAAGGGAGAGGAAATTATGCTTCATCTCAAATCTATAAGCTTAGATCGTGAGGTTTTAATCATTTAGTCAAGGATATATATATATGAATTTCATGTTGGAATGGCTCAACATAAGGAAATTCTGTATATGGGTCCATTATTTGCGTTCTAAAATTCGATTATGATTACGGCATCCCTTTTCATAATCTGAATTATGAGAACTTGGCAAATTGAAATGGACATATTATAGCAAAAGACTGGTTTAGTCTTTATGTGAGACATCATGAATCGTGTCCCATATGCTTCGGATATAGGATCGATTACATGTGCTATATTCATCCTTTCTAAAATTTTCCAAATGCCTAGGGCATTAAGAAGGGAAAAGGTTTAGAACTGGATATGACTAAAAGGATTAAACAATTGTCGAGGATAATCTAAGGTTTACCAAAGATTGGTTGCTCAAGGACAGTTGGAAGTATAGTGATAATTCTGGAAGGACCATATTGACATAGTCTATAAGGAGGCAACTCTTGTTCAGAAGTGATAGTCAAAATGGAATCTGGAAATGTTTCAAAGTTAGAATTTTCAATCTGTTTAAGATTAGGAAACTTAATTCAAGAAGGATGTTTCCAAGGAGTTGATCTCCTTTGGAATACTTTGTAATGATTGTTGGCAAGTCTTTCTGACTTTGTGCATAATCATTACAAGAGGATCAATGCATATAAGTTTAGAATCTGACAGATTCCAGTAAATGGCATGAATTTGGAATTCTTGCATTTGCAGTAAGGATTTGGGAGTGTGAAAAGAGAATCATTGAAGTTATGTTCAATGGATCTAGTTCACAAAGTAAAGATCATAGACAAACATAGTATGCATACTTGGTGTGTGGCATGACTAGTGTTTAGAAAACATAGTGTACATGCTTGGAGCATGGGACAACTATTGTTTTAAATTCAAGAATAAAGTTGATAGCTGAAACAGTATACAATGAATAATGTGTAATCATATGGTGATAAATAAAAGGTGTTTTATTTATGCTCATAGGTTTTGATACCATATTGGATTCAATTATTATTGTGTTTCATTTTGCATGTTTTGACTTCCCGAATAAACTAGGTTATTCTTCCAGAATGACTAAGTTATTTAAACCATCCATAGTCGGTCATATGTTGGAAGTAGATATGAATTAAGACTGTCATGGGTTGGCTTGTAGAGGTCTAAGGTATTGGACAAAGGGCTACAACACTCATGAGTGCTCATAAGTTTTGAGTATTGGATTCAACCCGCGCTCATTGGAATCACTTCATGGATTTTATCACGAGTGATCATGAGACGATAATATCTTATATTCTTCAAACCTAGAGATATGAGTTGTTACTATGAGTTGGTTGTACATTGATTGCACGAAAACGCATTTGGTAACTCGGTGCTATAAAACGTGCCTTTGTGTATGATTCAACAAGTAGTAGAACAAGCCATATGAGTCGAAGTTTATCCATTTCTTTTACCTTCGGGATAAAAGCGATATTTGTGGGCCCCTCGATGATTTGATGATGACAAATGGAAGTGCTCGGCCGGGCCAGGACTGATTTGATTTGTTCAATTAGTCAGTCGTCATAAATCGGAAATCAGGAAACAACAAATGGACAGAGAGAATGATTTTAATCCATGTCTCAGTCCATATGATATCTAGAATGGAGGAATATATGATCCCTTATCTAATGGACAAGTCGTTAACAAGATCAGAGTTCGACAGCGGCTTTAAGAGCTACGATTGCCAGTTAGGTTTGAAGTCATACGCAATAATAGTTTTAGACTTATCCAAGTGGGAGACTGTTGGATTAATGTCTAAGTCCATAACTATATTTGGTATGTACTTGACCCGACCCGGCATGGTCCATTTGGGTTGCACTTCACCGACACAATTTATATGGATAATCTTTTGAGAATAGTATGTTTATGATTAATATTAATATATTATAAGTTCTAATATATTAATATGGAATCATATTATTTAATTAGTATTGATCAAGAATTAATTTATAATTAATTAGGTGATCAAACGGAACTAATTAAATATGGACTCTTATATATATGGAATGGGCCAAGTTCATTTAGGTTGGGCTAAGCTTTCATGGATAGTCCATGGAGTGTTTAACCCATGGATCCTAGGAAATGAAAGGTCATGGGTATTAGGGTTTAACCCTAATCCTCCATACTATATAAAGATGTCTTTGGTTGGTGAAATTGGCACTAAGGTGGATACACTAAGAAGGGCTAGCCAATTTCACTAGAGAGAACCAAGTATCCATATTCTCTAAAGTCTTCCAAGGTGTCTTGGTGATTTGTGATTCCACTTGAGGCTTCCACACTATTGGGGCTAAGCTCTTAAAGCTTGAAGACATCAAGCTACATCAAAAGGTATGTCATCCAACTAGTACTTTGTAGATTAAGAACATCATAATATGCTAGTTAGGATTAAAGCCTTGGAAAGTTCTTATTTGCATGTATAATAGAGAAAACATAGATCCAAGGTTTATAGGGTTGCATGTACACCATATGAGTGTTAGAATGCTCAAAACCCAACAGTGGTATCAGAGCCACGAGTTGTTTTCTGTTATATTGATGCAAATATTTTATTTTCAAAGTTGAAAAAAAAAAAAGAAAAAAACATGAAGTTTGTCAAATTTTAAGATAATTACTTGTTCTTGTGAAAAACTAATTATTTGTAAAATTTGAATAATTTGCTTTATGAGTTGAATTAGGTCAAATTTAATAAAAGATAAAATGATATGATTATTTTATTAGTTTTAAATGTTTGATCTAAAGAGTTTTATTTTTTGAAACCTCCATAAGTTATGGATATGAAAAGGTTTTAAAAAAAAATTGATTGAAAGTTTTTATGGAGTTACAAAATTTGGTGTTAATGTTTTAAAGGATTCCATAACTTAAGAATAAGTTATGGATCACCAAAAGTTTTTTGTGTTACCTTGTTTTATGAGTGAATTTAGATTAATGAATAAAATTATGTGATAGTTGGTTTTTAATCCAAATTAATCTAAAAGAAGTTCATAAAATGTGTTTATGTAACTTATAAGTCACATTTATGAATCTTAAAACTCATAAAAGTTGGCAAAGGTTACAAAAATGAAGAGTCTAGTTCTAATTAAAAGGTGTTATGGTTATGGAGGACCAAGAGTCTCTTCATTAAATAATAAATTAAAAAAAAAGTGTAACCTTAATTAATTCCATAAGTTATAAAATAAAGAAAAAGTTAATTTTTTATTAGTTTAAAGTCTGCCATAACTTGTCCTCAAGTTATGGAACTTGAAGAGTTTTTGGATTAAAACTACTTTAAACACATAAGTTATGGAATTAATTAGTTTTGAATAGTTTCAAAACTTGCCCTCAAGTTTTGGAATTTGTAAAGTTTTCTCTTATGAATACTTTAATTCCAAGTTAGCCCTTAGAATTTTAAAAGTTAAAATTCAACCCTTATACTTTATAATATTATAAGTTAATAATATATATATGTATAAGAGTAAAGTCAGTCTTACCGCTAGTACGCCTCATTCACGAAGCCGGTCTATAAGGTGGGTATAAGGTTGTTGCCTATAAAATGGCAACTTAATGGGTGTCCACTCTCACCCACCGCTTGCTTGATTGGTGGAGGGTCGTTAGCCGAACGGGTTTGACAGGACTATAATTCTCCCTTCATTAAAAGTATTAATGATAAATACTAAGTAACTAAACACTTATAAATACCCAATCTTAGTTACTTAGGAAAATGTGAATAAGGTGCTAATCCATGAAATTACACTTTGCACTTTGTTTAAGTCGGTTAGTGGAGCGTGTGTGGTTAACCGGCACACTAACTCGTATTTAACAAGGTAGGCAAAGGGTAACTTAATGTTTATCATAGTATCGGTGGAGCGTGTGTGGTTAACCGGCACATCGATTGAGGGGTAAACACTTAAGGGTACCAAGTAATTTGCATGGTTACTTCACACCTTGTTTTGTGATCCTCGGCATCCCAGTCACAAAACCTGAAGGGCACACTCGAGATTGAAACATGCCATTGAACAGTTCAATGAATCTCAATAGATCTAGGAGTTTCAAAACCAATTAAAACCTAATAATACATTTCGTTTATCTTGGTGGAAATTGGTGAATCGTCATTCACCTACCTTCAAATATTTTATAGCTTGGAATACGGCATCCCTCTTCTAAGTTATAAAATAGTTTGTTGGGTCCTAGCCTTAATATTTCATATTGGGTGTTATATTAAGGACTTAAGATCAACTATCTTGAATATCTCCCGAAAGATGTCTGGTTTAGACATATATGATCTTTCCAAATCTCTTGAAACAAGCTTTCCTAAATGAAGATGATGTCCCTTGGAAATCATACTTCTTTCACCCCCTTCAATTATTCTCCCTAACCCACAAGTTCAAGGTCACTCAAGTCCTATTGGCAAGGCAAGGTCTAGGTGTGATCACATCTTGGAGATGTAGTCACATATTGACAAGCCGGGAGAGTTGGGTGTCAAAGTCCTGAGAAAGTTGGTGGTTCAATCACTTTCTAAGTCACATAGTGAGTTCCTTTGGGAAACCTATGAAACAGACTATGACAAGACCCTTAATGATCTTATCTATTTGTTAAGATCAACTTCCTTAAAACTTGATGGACATTGACAATAGTGACACAGGAAATCCAGGAAAGCATTCTCTTCCCAATGGAAAGGGATCGGCCATAGTCAACTCGGTTGACCAAATGGTAAAGAGAAAAGCTAAGTCTATGATAGTCCCGTGTACCATTATCAAAGGCTCCATATGTTTATATTGCCAAAGGAAGGGGCATTGGTTGCGAAGCTGCCAAATTTACCTAAGGATGTTAAAGTCAATAAGTTTGACTCTACTTCAGGTAAATTCCACTATCTAACTCTGCTAAGTTTCTATTCTGAGATTCTTGATACATGATGTGACTAGGTCACATGGTGATGTTTTAAGAATCAAAGAAAAGTAAAGGAACTTAAAGAAAGAATATGCTGAATCTGATCGCGTAGATGGATTTCTATCGCATAGTTTGAAGATCGGATTCTTGAGCTACTTCTTAGGAGTTATGAGATATTGCTTAGGAATAGATAACAACAAGTTTTCATATGGATTGTAAGGATAAGTTTTTCCGCAAAGTTTTAAAATAAAAAGAAAATTTTTTGATTTTATTTATTTTAAAATATCCTTACAATGGCATTTGAGGAAAAAAATTGTTGCTTATGTGATTCCATTAACAGCAAGAGTGGAAATATGAAATTGATTCTTCCATTTGTGGTAATGTCTAAATTTACCAAATAAGGAAAGATTCTCATCACCCAAGTTTCAATTGGACCGGAACTTGGAATCATGCAAGTTGTATAGCATGATGAATGAGAACTTTCAAGTTTTGGAAAAAATTAAGACTAATTACTTGTTCACATGGATGTGTGAGTCAAGTAAAGGACTAAAGGATCGAGTACACATTCTTGTGCACTGATTAAGTCCACCACAAAAAGATTGATTAAACTATTCGTCATAGTTTACTAAAGCTCAGTAAATATGATTATACTTACAAGCTTAAGTGTAACTCTGAGACATTGGAAATGGTTCCAATGTAAGGCAGAGCGAATAAGAAGAATCAAATAAGGCAGAAGGATAAAAGTTTCTCAAATCTGAAAAGATGGGAGAGTACTTTAGTATCAGTTTTGTGATCATCTTAATGATTAAGTAACCATAGCACAATTAGTTCTCTAAGGAAGTCTTAGTGCATTCTTATGACTAAGAAGAGGGATCTTGAATTGTTGAAATGGTTAAATCAAGAAGATGAGTCATACTTCGTTCCAATACAAGTCTTAGAGTCATACTCCAAGATTGTAATTTGAGGTACATGTCTTAAAGAAGGTTTAAAACACTTGTCAAATGTAAGAGTAAAAGTTTTCTACTCTTGTACATTTGAAATTGGTAAGTTGTGATGTTTTGGATAAAACAAAGACCAACTTAGGCCAATTGTGTGAAGTGTTTGTCTTGATTAGAATCCACACTATCTCTTGGATATTTTACAAGGAAGTCTTATAGGTCAAGAGGACAGTGGGAGTCTTAAAGGTCTTGAAAGTCTCAAGAACTAATCAAGAATAAAACCTGAAGTTCTTCATTAGCACACGACTTGCGGTTTATAACCTATCGTGTTGACATATTCTGTGCCCATTCCAGTTAAAGTTGGCTTTGCATATGAGTTCTTAGTGTTCTCAGTTTGTTGCATAACAACTTGGAAGCAATGGCAGGCCCTTGAGCTGCCAGGTGGCAAGAAGTTAAGATTGAGTTCAATCCATATGGTTTTGGATTTGTCATTATCCTTGTCTAGTGACTATGGTTTTGACAATTCACATGGATAAGGACACATACACCATACAAATCTAAGTGTCATAAGGTTTCTCTCCGATTCATGAAAATGATGGTGAGGAAACACTTTCACTAAGTAGATTTTATCTAGATAGCAATTGTGATATTTGCATTCTCAAAGTCGTTAGTGGAGCGCGTGTGGTTAACCGGCACACTAATATGGACTTGTGAGAAATGGCAAAAAGGTCTAACCATTATGATTACGGCATACCTCTTCATAATTGTTTAGACACACAAGTGTGCTATCTAAGGGAAGGTGTATGATTTTGATAAAGTCTTATCAAAACAATCTAGAATCGGAAATCTGAACTTTGGTAAGAAAGTCAATGAAATATTGATTTCTAGAAGTCCAGCTGATTTCTGGGTACATGTCAAAGCTAGTGGGAGCATAAGTGTTATGCTAATAATCATCATGTTAGTGGGAGCATGATAATTATGATAAGTATTGCAAGTTAGCAATGTTAATTATAGAAAACAAAAGGTTTCAATTGGGAAAAAGTTGTTTTGCTATAATTAAGGGAGAGGAAATTATGCTTCATCTCAAATCTATAAGCTTAGATCGTGAGGTTTTAATCATTTAGTCAAGGATATATATATATGAATTTCATGTTGGAATGGCTCAACATAAGGAAATTCTGTATATGGGTCCATTATTTGCGTTCTAAAATTCGATTATGATTACGGCATCCCTTTTCATAATCTGAATTATGAGAACTTGGCAAATTGAAATGGACATATTATAGCAAAAGACTGGTTTAGTCTTTATGTGAGACATCATGAATCGTGTCCCATATGCTTCGGATATAGGATCGATTACATGTGCTATATTCATCCTTTCTAAAATTTTCCAAATGCCTAGGGCATTAAGAAGGGAAAAGGTTTAGAACTGGATATGACTAAAAGGATTAAACAATTGTCGAGGATAATCTAAGGTTTACCAAAGATTGGTTGCTCAAGGACAGTTGGAAGTATAGTGATAATTCTGGAAGGACCATATTGACATAGTCTATAAGGAGGCAACTCTTGTTCAGAAGTGATAGTCAAAATGGAATCTGGAAATGTTTCAAAGTTAGAATTTTCAATCTGTTTAAGATTAGGAAACTTAATTCAAGAAGGATGTTTCCAAGGAGTTGATCTCCTTTGGAATACTTTGTAATGATTGTTGGCAAGTCTTTCTGACTTTGTGCATAATCATTACAAGAGGATCAATGCATATAAGTTTAGAATCTGACAGATTCCAGTAAATGGCATGAATTTGGAATTCTTGCATTTGCAGTAAGGATTTGGGAGTGTGAAAAGAGAATCATTGAAGTTATGTTCAATGGATCTAGTTCACAAAGTAAAGATCATAGACAAACATAGTATGCATACTTGGTGTGTGGCATGACTAGTGTTTAGAAAACATAGTGTACATGCTTGGAGCATGGGACAACTATTGTTTTAAATTCAAGAATAAAGTTGATAGCTGAAACAGTATACAATGAATAATGTGTAATCATATGGTGATAAATAAAAGGTGTTTTATTTATGCTCATAGGTTTTGATACCATATTGGATTCAATTATTATTGTGTTTCATTTTGCATGTTTTGACTTCCCGAATAAACTAGGTTATTCTTCCAGAATGACTAAGTTATTTAAACCATCCATAGTCGGTCATATGTTGGAAGTAGATATGAATTAAGACTGTCATGGGTTGGCTTGTAGAGGTCTAAGGTATTGGACAAAGGGCTACAACACTCATGAGTGCTCATAAGTTTTGAGTATTGGATTCAACCCGCGCTCATTGGAATCACTTCATGGATTTTATCACGAGTGATCATGAGACGATAATATCTTATATTCTTCAAACCTAGAGATATGAGTTGTTACTATGAGTTGGTTGTACATTGATTGCACGAAAACGCATTTGGTAACTCGGTGCTATAAAACGTGCCTTTGTGTATGATTCAACAAGTAGTAGAACAAGCCATATGAGTCGAAGTTTATCCATTTCTTTTACCTTCGGGATAAAAGCGATATTTGTGGGCCCCTCGATGATTTGATGATGACAAATGGAAGTGCTCGGCCGGGCCAGGACTGATTTGATTTGTTCAATTAGTCAGTCGTCATAAATCGGAAATCAGGAAACAACAAATGGACAGAGAGAATGATTTTAATCCATGTCTCAGTCCATATGATATCTAGAATGGAGGAATATATGATCCCTTATCTAATGGACAAGTCGTTAACAAGATCAGAGTTCGACAGCGGCTTTAAGAGCTACGATTGCCAGTTAGGTTTGAAGTCATACGCAATAATAGTTTTAGACTTATCCAAGTGGGAGACTGTTGGATTAATGTCTAAGTCCATAACTATATTTGGTATGTACTTGACCCGACCCGGCATGGTCCATTTGGGTTGCACTTCACCGACACAATTTATATGGATAATCTTTTGAGAATAGTATGTTTATGATTAATATTAATATATTATAAGTTCTAATATATTAATATGGAATCATATTATTTAATTAGTATTGATCAAGAATTAATTTATAATTAATTAAGTGATCAAAAGGAACTAATTAAATATGGACTCTTATATATATGGAATGGGCCAAGTTCATTTAGGTTGGGCTAAGCTTTCATGGATAGTCCATGGAGTGTTTAACCCATGGATCCTAGGAAATGAAAGGTCATGGGTATTAGGGTTTAACCCTAATCCTCCATACTATATAAAGATGTCTTTGGTTGGTGAAATTGGCACTAAGGTGGATACACTAAGAAGGGCTAGCCAATTTCACTAGAGAGAACCAAGTATCCATATTCTCTAAAGTCTTCCAAGGTGTCTTGGTGATTTGTGATTCCACTTGAGGCTTCCACACTATTGGGGCTAAGCTCTTAAAGCTTGAAGACATCAAGCTACATCAAAAGGTATGTCATCTAACTAGTACTTTGTAGATTAAGAACATCATAATATGCTAGTTAGGATTAAAGCCTTGGAAAGTTCTTATTTGCATGTATAATAGAGAAAACATAGATCCAAGGTTTATAGGGTTGCATGTACACCATAGGAGTGTTAGAATGCTCAAAACCCAACATCAACAAGCAGTAGAACAAGCCATATGAGTCGAAGTTTATCCGTTCCTTTTACCTTCGGGATAAAAGCGATATTTGTGGGCCCCTCGATGATTTGATGATGACAAACGGAAGTGCTCGGCTGGGCCAGGACTGATTTGATTTGTTCAATTAGTCAGTCGTCATAAATCGCAAATCGGGAAACAACAAATGGACAGAGAGAATGATTATAATCCATGTCTCAGTCCATATGATATTTAGAATGGAGGAATATATGATCCCTTATCTAATGGACAAGTCATTGACAAAGGTCAGAGTTCATCGACAAGGTCAGAGTTCGACAGAAGCTTTTGAGAGCTACGATTGCCAGTTGGTTCCTGAAGTCATACGCAATAATAGTTTTAGACTTATCCAAGTGGGAGACTGTTGGATTAATGTCTAAGTCCATAACTATAATTGGTAAGACCTGACCCGACCCGGCATGGTCCATTTTGGTTGCATGGCATCATGCACTTGGATAGACTAAATGAGAGAAATAAGACACTCATAGTTATTAATATATTATATGTTCTAGTATATTAATAATAAGAATAATGAGATTATTTAATTAGTATTGATCAAGAATTAATCTAGGATTAATTAAGTGATCAAAAGAAGACTAATTAAATATATGGGTTGATTGTGTAAATCATCCATACTTGTATAGTGGGCTAAGCTCCATGGATAATCAAGTTGGGCTAAAACCCATAGGATGGTCCATGGATGCTCCATGGTGTATTTGTACCCATGGAGGCCATGTCAATTAGGGTTTACATGGTGTAACCCTAACTATATAAGCATCTTATTCTTGACCAAAATCGGCGACTAGTGTGTGAAGAAAGGGCTAGCCGATTTTGATGAGTGTAGTTTTCTCTCAAGTCATTCCATGTGTATTTGGTGTTGTGTGAACCATTTGAGGTGTCACACTTGGGGCACTAGGCACTCAAGCTTCATGAAGACTTTCTACATCAAAGAGGTATGTATTCTATCTTGCTATAGTCATTGTTTTGTATGCTAGATTAGGATAATACCTTGGATGTTCTTATTTGCATGTATAATAGAGAAAACATAGATCCAAGGTATTTAGGGTTGCATGTACACTTAGGAGTGTTAGAATGCTCAAAACCCAACAGTATTCCATCTCGATGCTTGACTAGACCCATAGTATGTTGTTTGTGATTATATGAGTATTGTTGTGTGTATGGGTATTTTGGGGGAAACTCGCTAAGCTTTGGGCTAACAGTTTTAGTTTTTGTTTCAGGTACATCAGATGATCGCGGGAAGGCAAAGGCATGATCATACAACTCCTCATGTTTATGGCTTGTTTCTGGGATACTTTGATATTATACTATTTATAAAACAAGTTTTGTAATGATTAATGGTTTTGAAATGTTTTGAAAAAGTTTAAATTTGGCATGATTTTTATGGGTGTTACACATGCCATGCATCCGAACCCAACATGTCCACCTTGCGTATCTCTTGAATCCCTATAGAAACTACCAAGGATCGAATCAACTGCAAATCTTTTCTCATTTCATGCTTATTCCAATGATAATTGTTGCCTCCCACATCGCAATCCAAATCAAGCTCACCCAATCATCACCTAATCACGACTCTCAGAATGCAAAATAGCATAGGAAGCTTCTCAATATAAAATGTCTAGATCCTCATGAAGAAAACAATAATTTCTAGGTGGAGACTTAGACAGGCCACACATTGTGTCGCACCTACAAACATATAATCATAAGTACAATTAATAAGAGCATGAAGGAAGTGAATACATCACATACTTGTGATGTCAACTGATGGAAATTAGATCCCCTCGACCTGTGACTGAAGTGTTCGGATCCTCGCCATAGGAACGTCCACCATGCCCTCACATCCATCAGTAATCTTCAAAGTGGTTGGAGCAGGTGCCCTCATTGCTCCTCCCTTTAATTCCGTACAACCGGTCTTCTTGTGGCCCGCTTGGTTGTAGTGAAAACATATCGAAACCAATTCTCAAGGGAATTCCCTACTAAAATGATGCATTTGTCCACAACTAAACATCCCCTCTATGTCTCCCAATAGCCTCTTGTGTGGGTCCTCCCACACTTGGCATAACGGTCCCGGTGCTGCTGGCCTCCCAAAAGTGAATCCTAAGTCTTAGGCCTCTTCGTCTAATCCACTACGGTCTGAACCTGCTTTGCCTTCCTCTTCTCTATGTGCTCCAAATCAATCTCCCGCTCACGGGATCCAACAATCACATCATTCGGGGTCTCGCACCCAGACATGCCCATAAACTCCCTCGCTAATGGTTGCATCACGATAGCTGGCGCAACATCCGCCCTAAAGGCCACAAACTCCTCCCATGAAATAGTCTCCAACTTAGTAAGCATAATAGATTATGCAATCAATCCACAACAACTCCTTGCTGCATGATGCAAGAGATCCAAGGCAAACTGAATCTTTGCTTTTATGGGATAGGGACTAGTGCGGAAGACACCTTCCATCTCCTCAGTCCAATACGAACTCAAAACCCTGACAATCCTCCCACCAATTGGATCATCACCCGAGCCAGAACCAAAACCTGAACCTTCTTCATGTATGCTCATCACCATTCTGAAAACAATCATACAATGTTCAGAACATACCCAAGAGTCCTCATCCAACTGGCTTCCTAGACTCTCCATGACTCTCCTCGATTCGAGTATGGATCCTGTGCTTTCAGTGGTACGGGACCAATACCGTCTTCCACACCTATCCATACTTTCCTTAAGAATCATCCTGAATCCTCTAGGTCACCTTATCAAACTGGTACATTATGTACTCGCTAAGAGGCGTATCCGAACCTACTTAAAACACTCCCTCGACCCTCGTAGGTTCCCGACCTCACCTTGCCATTAGCTGCTGAAACACTCCCAATAATTTCAGTTAACTACTTTGTGAATACAATCACATTCACTTAATAGTTAACTCACATCACTAAAGAGTTCCACAAAGCACAAAGCAAGCAACATTCAAGCAGTAACACTCCGAGTCATAAAACAAACAAACAAAATGAATCTTCACCACTCGCTTACTACAACTCATGTTAGGAACTTCCACTCTCACTGCCGGTTGCCTTATACATGCAAATTATACACAATACAAGATCAAATAGTCTGTCGAATAAAAGACACTACCCTAGGACCACAACCAGATAAGGAACAGGAAATAAGGCTCGATCAATCATTCTAAGGCTATATGATCCTAACCGTATACAATTTTTAAAGCCTACACTTAGCAATTACCGATACCAATACATATTCCCAATCTATCATAGCATCCAACATTTCCTAGGCTACAAGGCATCACATATCATGCCAATCTATCATGCACTTCCTAAAAGTATTCGTAGCCTTATCTTAGCACATAAACATTCATATCATATAACATATCAACATGTAAGGGTTTTTTGGGAATCAGTTACTTGAGCTCGATTGATTGCACGCACACCCCTTTCTTTTATTAGAAAATCATTTATTAAAACATTTATTGTATGAAAATTTTATCAAACCCTCAATTTGATTTTAGACACACCCAAGAGTATGCCTGAATCCCTCAAACCAAGGCTCTGATACCAACTTGTAACGTCCCAAAAATTAAGAGGTGAACATTTCATTTTTAATTCAACTGAAACACCAATTATATTTCCTCAAAAACACTCAAAGTATTTCATAATAAAACAGTTATCCGAGTACAATCCCAAAATCATCTTATTGTGGAAACATGGGTGGATGCACTGCGATCAAGTCAGGCCCTTCCCTCTCGAAAATGCCTGAAACAAAAACTGAAAACCGTAAGCATCACGCTTCGTGAACTTCCCTAAAGTACCACATACATATACAAATAAAGCAGAACTTGGCTGTGTGGGTCTGTATCAACCCCAAGTCCACAATGACTCTATATAACAACTTGTATATATGTTGGGTCTGTGTCAACCCCCGAGTCTGTAATGACTCCGAGCCTAAATAGTTCAATACATAATCATACAAGCATATAAGCATGAGTCACGAAGATAACAAGCATGTGCAAGCATGTCAGTAAAGTTCACCAAGTCAAACATCATCTTACAACATAAATCTAGTGGGCCGACATTGGTGTCTTTGACCCACGAGTATAGTGAAAAAACTCACCTCAGTCCGTTGATATATAATTAAACGCTTGGTTTTAGAACTGGAAGATCCCCAAACTAACACAAGCAAATAACCCTAATCAAAATTAGGTTATAAACCATAACCGTGGGTCTAAATCCTAAACCCAAACTCCTAGGATGAAACTCTATTTTACCCTTCCCATAATGGGCCTATCCAAACTTGGCTCAATAACAAAATAATGACCCAAATGCCCAATAAGGCCTAACTCATGAAACTTAAGGTCCACTAATAAAATTCTGATGCCCATTAATGTTCAACAGTCCAAGGCCCAAATCCTAACTAAGGCCCAAAAGTCCAAAGCCCAATCGAAGACCAAAAGCCCAGTAAGGTGTAAACTCTGCGTCCATGTTGTACGCATGGCGTATATGATCATTGGCCAGTACGTGCTGCGTACTCTTTGGTACGCTAAGCGTACTGCGCTGCTGCCACTTTAAGCCAATAAGTGCTTAATCTGTATACCCATTAACTCCAACTTTCAGATCTCTTCTATTTTAGGGTTCTTATATATAAAGTTGGAAACTTTAACCCTTAGCATGTCTTAATGGAACCCAACATCCATTTTTATCCATAAAAGCTCATATTAAGGACTCAAATTCATGCATGGACTCATATTAACCATCATATGACATTTTTATGCATCTATAAAAATAAAGGGACTAAGATCTAACATCTCTAACTCCTTGAGCTGCCCAAACTCACAAAGAGAACCCATGGGACCAAATAAAGCTCATAAAGAAGCCCTAAACTCTAACAATCAAATGAGTCATCAAGGTAAGGACTTTATACCTTTTATAGCTCCCAAAGTTGATGAGGACTCTGGATTTAGAAGCTCAACCTCAACAAATGCTTGGTCTCCAAGTTCCTTCTTCTTCAATACACACTAAAATGCCATAAAAACCACTTCAAGGCTCAAGAACCCACCAAGGATGGTCTAGGGTTTCAATGGGACGAAATTAACAATGGGGGCTAATGAAAGTAAATGTCCAAAGGCCATAATGATGCTTAGATAGGGCTTATACCCTAAAAGTTAAGGTTTCAAGTTGGCTGGAGTACGCCCAGTGTACTCCTAAGTACGCCCGACGTACTCAAATGTTACTCGCGATCAACTTCACCACTACTCACTACATACTCAAAGAGTACGTCCCACGTACTAGTCTAAGTCCCAAAACACCGTTAACTTCCATCGGCCATAACTCACTCGTTCTAAGTCCAATTTCGACGTTCTTTATATCCACGGAAAGGTAAGAACACACTCTATAATTCTATCAACTCGCATTCTTCTTAAAACTTCCTAACTTAAAACCAAAATTAATAAAAGGCCCGAATTGCCTCTTTACGGTTATACCCTTGGGCTCTAAGTCATAATTTGAACTCCCAGATCATCTAACCTACATTACCCACACCCAAATAGGTCTAAATCTCTCTTTCCCAAAGACCCTAAGCCTTATGATAACCGATCTTTGGGTCACAACCCCGAATTATGAAATGATTTGATACAGGTGTTACAGTAATACGCTTCAGGAAGAGGGGAAAATTAGGGCCCCGGTATATCGGTCTATTTTGGGTGATTTCCAGGGTTGACAAGGTACCTTCTATGTTTCGCAGTTGCGGAAGTGTGTGGATAATGATTCAGTAGTTATTCCTTTGGATGATGTTCAAGTTGATGATTGCCTGAATTACATTGAGAGACCAATAGCAATTTTAGATCGAAAGATGAAGGCCTTGCACAACAAGGTGGTATCTTTGGTCAAGCTTTAGTGGCAACATCGGAAGGGTTCCAAATGGACATGGGAACCCGAGTCTGAGATGCGGGAGCATTACCCGGAGTTGTTGCAGCAACAGACTTCGAGAACGAAGTCTATTTCAAGTGGGGGAGAATTGTAACATTCCAACAATGAGGTATTTCCAAAATTAACTCTTAAGTATGAAGGTTTATGATTTTTAGCCCTTGGGTGTGAGAAATCTTGCAAAATGGCCCATAGCGGCATTTTGTAAATTCGGGCCAAGACCTGGTATGATAGGCGTACATGTGTGGGTCTTAGTATGTTGGGCATACACCGGGTACGCAGGGCGTACGTGAAGGATCCTCAAACCCTAATTTTTAGTGTTTGGTCCATATATAAGCATCATTAACTGTTCATTTCTCATTCCCTCTCTAGCCTCCCACCCTCATTTCGTCCTTTGCAACCCTAATCTATCGTGAGTGATCCTTTGAGCTCAAAAGTGTGTGTTTGTGGTTCCTTTGCAGCAAGGTAAAGAAAGAAGCATCATCTTGGAAGATCAAGACCTTCTAGATCCAAGAACACCCTCACCTTTAATATCTATTTTGAGGTATAAAGTTATGAACTTGATGAATATATGCTTGGATCCAAATTTGCCATGGAGTTTGTGTCCTTTTGGTCCCATTATTTGGGTATTTTGATTATAATCTACTCCTATCCATTTAGTTTGTCCTTTCAGTATATTTGAGGTGTCTAGAAGCATAAAAATGTAGTCTTGATCATATCTTCCCTTCCATGCATGTGTTATGTGGTCTTAATGGGTTAAAGGTTGAGGTTTTTGATTTTAAGACCTTATTAGCCATGCAAGACCATAAAGTTGGGTGTAAATTACACGAATGGTCCCTATGGTTTAGGGTAATTTGTGCGCTTGGTCCCTAACTTGTTTTTTTAACTCGGAAGGTCCCTACTATTTGTTTTTGTTACGCGCTTGGTCCTTACTGTTTGCTTTTGTTATGCATTTGGTCCATGTCTTACCTAAAAAGACTATTATTTAAATATGGAAAAATGGTAGGGTAAGTAAGGTAAGGTGAAGGGGTGGTGTGGGGCGGGGTTGAGTGTGTTTATTTAAATAAATTAAAAAAATCAAGGGAAAAAATAGTCTTTTTAGGTAAGACAAGGACCAAGTGCGTAAAAAAAACAAATAGTAGGGGCCTTCCGAGTTAAAAAAATAAATCAGGGATCAAACACGCAAATTACTCTAAACCATAGGGACCCTTCATGTAATTTACTATAAAGTTGGAAACTTAATGGTAAAAAACGTTATTCGAGACTTGGATCTGGCTTTGGACATGAAACCTTGGTGTATTAAGCTCTTAATCCATTAAGAAGAGAATCAGTGCGTATGTTGGGCGTACCAACTGGTACGATGTACATATTCAATTTGGACCTCGACTCCTCGGATGATGAGTACGCCCCATGTACATCCTAAGTATGCCTTGCGTGCGAGGGTTGAGCTGACTCGGATGAGTTGACTCGGTTGGGCTGACTCAGCTGATTTCATTTACTTTTTATGATTTTGACCAAGGGTAATTTGGAAATTGATACTAATTTAAATTGGGAAATGTTCTGATTATTAGGGGTTGGGTAGAGCCGGTTGTCGGAGCAGAGATCCATTCAGATTTTTTTCAGACTGAGAGGTGAGTTTTCCTCACTATACTTACGGGTCGAAGGCACCAAGGCCGGTCCATTGGACTGATATCCTAGTTTACCGTTTGTCATTATGTTGTACTGATATGTTAGATTTATATCCTGGTATATAGGATGTTGCTATGATGTAGTGATCTCTTAGATTTGTATCCTGATATATAGGATGTTGCTATGCTATAGTGATCTGTTAGATCTGTATGACTACCTGTATCTGCTAGCTATTGATTGTTATGATGTATGTTGATATGTGATGGTTTACTGGGTTGAGGCAAATCGGCTGAGACTGAAGGCCAAGACACCCACAGAGGTCAGAATAGACTGAAGGCCTGCAAGGCAGACCAGTCAGGTCGAAGGCCCAGAGAGCGGAACAAATAGGATGAAGGCCCGGTGAGGCGGTCCAGTCATGTTGAAGGCTCTTTATGCATGTTGTTGTTTGTTATGTTTATGTGGTTGTACTTTTAGGGAACTTACTAAGCGTTGTTTACAGTTTTAGTTTTGTTTCATTCACTTCTGAGGACTGTGGCAAGGCGAAGGCGTAACCCCACACATCCTTGGTTTGATGTTGTTGGATCTTGGGAGACTCTGATTTTGAATAATGTTTTTGGAAACAATGGTTATGTAAACAATCTTACTATATTGTAGGGTGATCAGTTGGAACATTGACGTCTTCGGAGGAACGTTGATGTCACCAGGTCTTCGTCAAATTCTTCGATTTATAAGATCGAACGTCTAATTCTACATATACAGTTGTGTTCCGAGTATTACATTAACATTTTCTGTTTAAAGAACTGTTTGAATCATAGAGTTTAATTGTTATAAATTGTTTTTGATTTTTTATTAAAACTCTTCAATTCATAGCTGTAATGGGATTGAAAATTGAAACATATATTCTTATGATCAATCGGAGTAGTAGGTGGCTATGTTGATGCGCTTTTGCAATTACCAGCCCTAAATCTTCTTATTTTCTGACATATATCAGTTTTGAAGGTAAGTCTTTATGTCTTAAGTAAGAAATCTGAGATTGGTTACAATATTTTTATGTATGTTAAAAGGAAGGTGGAATATATGAAAGTTGTTAAATGCGTATTGCAAATTCGCTTAGATGTACTTTTATTGATTTGTTTATTATAGAATCTTACTTTCATTTCTTTCTATTAAAAAGTTGGTTTTTTAAATGCACCAACTATAGCAATATTTGTAGATTTCTCAAAATATGATCCGATAATAGAAAGGAACGACATTAGATATAAATGAACCTACGTTTATGTTTCTGGCACATAAGGTTATTTTTTATGAGATTTTTGCAAAGATTTTAAAATAGTTAATGTTATGGCAGAAATGGAAGAAGCGAGAAAAAACAAGCAATGGAAATGCCCTCACTACATAGAAGAAGAAGAAGAAGAAGGAAAAACACATCATATTGGATATGTAATAGGTATACATTATTAATTACCCCTTCTATCCTTATCGTGCCAAATCATATTGTCAAATGCAACATGCTTTCTGTAATTATCAATGGATACGCTCTTATCTACTCTAATAAATGAAGGTTTTTTTTGACACATGTCCTCTTCTCATTTATTTGGACACATGTCATTTTGTAGAATTTTTAAAATTTCTATTATCCACTTGTCATTTTATTGTATTTTTCATTTTATTAAATTAAAATTCCATATTTAATATGTAAGGTAATATATATGTAAGGTATTTATTAAAAATGGTGTATATATGTAATGTATTCAATACATTAAAGCTTCATTAATTTTAATAATTCAAAATTTTTCTCATTTTCCTTACAAATTCAAACTTTTCAAATTGTTAAAATTTCATATTTCTTTTTAAATAAACTCATGTAATATATGGGTCTCACACATAGCTCATATAACCCTTTCTGCTTAAAGAAGCGAAAAATGATGCCAACTAGGATTGCCATATATAAGGGTTCGACAAAAAATTTGTTTTGTGATGATATAATCAATCATAGACTGCAAACATTGATAGATCCTTTAATATATGAAAAAAAGGGTTTATTATTATTATTATTTTACTATTAATGATATGTAATTTCCTTTTAAACAATTCACATTTTTTTTTTAATTAGGTAATGGAACAAGAAATAACAATGCACTTTTATTAATATGTTTATTGTAGTATGATATTTTTATGTATTATGAACTTAAGTTTAATAGCAACTTACTTTCATTTGGTCATAATTTTTTTCAAGTAAATTTTTTGAAACCCATTATAACACAATAGTAAAAAATAAAAAAAAAATCCCAAGTACAAACCCGAAATCACCTTCTAGCTAATAATTAAATAGAAAAGAAATTATAGAGTTTCAATAAATATCATTCAAGATTCATAATTTATCTTGAATTAAATTGATTACAAAGATTAGATTAGATAGATATAATATATATAAAATATAAAATATTTGGACAGAGTATATACATGTGGAGAGAGAGATATATAGATTTAGACAGAGGGTGGGTCGGGTTTGTGACTGTCAAATCTACATTCTCTCTCACTCTCTCTCCTCTCTCACTTTCTCTCTCTAAATTTTAGAAGCAATTTCTTTCACAGATTCACTCAATCTTCCATATTCAATTCCCCTGTTTTGGTGATTATAATGCTCTCAAATTTTCAAGGTATGAAGTATTCTTATAATATATTTTTATTCAATTTTATATGTTTATATACAGTGTGAAGACGCAGATTAAACAAACTTTTAATGTTTTTGAACTTTTCTGAGCTTCCCTTTGATGCGTTTCGCCAATAGTTGACGAAATATTACTCAAAATCTTTATCTTATCGAGTCTTTTTCGATAAAAAAAAGGGAAATATTTTATATACAAGCACATATACACTGTTTTAGCTGTATATACAGAGTTTTACATAATACAAAGATTTATAAATTAAAAAGAAAACTAAAATTCGCTTCAAGATCTTCAAGCAGTGTTTCTTTGATTTTGATTTTAATGCTTTTTCTTATTCTGGGGTTCGAATGGGTCATGATTACATTAGGCTCTTTCTGAAGTTTATTTGCTATTTTAGGAAGTTATGCCTCTGCAAAATTGAAGCTTTTATTATGTACGACTTCTTTCTTTCTTCCCTTTTTATTGTTTTTCCCTACATTTAATTGTTAAATTTTGTCCTTGTCTTCTTCTTCTTCTCCAGAATTTAGATTATTATTTTTATATATATTTTCAGACCCACTATGTGTAAAAATTATAACTTTTGGTATTTAAAATCGTACACATTTGGTGTTTTTGTTGATATCTTTCTTTGTGTGTGCATTTTTAGTTCCTGAGATTCTTCTTTTTTGAAGAACTCTGAACTTTAACCCTTTTGGTGGGTATTTCTTTCTGAGTGCATTTGGGAAAAAAGATTTTCCCTTTTATGGAAATGGGATCTGCTTTTTTACATCTCATCATACCCTAATTTATAGCTTCAATAATAATCAAATATTAGCCCAAAAGAATTTAATGATTAATAATAATTTTAACCAAAATTCTTGTAAAAATTCATACATTTTTCTTGTTCTCTTCTGATTTTCGACATTTTTTACGCATTTTTAAGAAGTCAAAATGTTGGCAGGATTGTAATTAATCTGATGACAAGATTGATGGAGGAAGGTGATGCATACGGAGGAATGGGGATTCAATTAGATGGGAAAATGTCGCAAACATTTCAAAAGAGTTTTGTTCAAGTTCAAAACATATTCGATCAAAACAGATTGTTGATTAATGAGATCAATCAGAATCTTGAGTCGAAGATTCCTGATAATCTGAGTAGAAATGTGGGTTTGATTAGAGAACTCAACAACAATATACGAAAAGTGGTTGATCTTTACTCTGATCTTTCGTCTAATTTTACAAAATCCATGGATGTTAATAATTCATCTGAAGGGGATTCAAGATTAGATTCCAAAAAGAGGAGTAGGCTTTCTTAATTAGATAATAAAAAAAATATAGCCAATTCCTTTTTTTTTCTTGTTAATCAAAGATGATATAAAAGGCTTGTAATTTGTAAAACACATGCATTCAAAGTAGTAAAACTGCTGATGATTTGTTGTGCACTTCTTTTTCTTTTTGTTTATTCAATATTATTGTTTTTGTCTCTAACTTTTGGTTGAATTTTTTGGAAAAAGGTTTTGATGATTTGTATGAGGAATACTTTGCATATACATCTCACCTTTTTCTGCAAAGATGTTTTCAACATAACAAACTAAAAGAAAAAGAATAAAAAAAATAATAATAATAACAACTTTTTATTTGCTTTTGATTAGTTTATCTGAGTACTAGTTATGTTAAAAACAAGTAATCTTATTTTTTTTAGTACAATAGTTTAAAATATTATATGATTTTAAATATTAAACATAATTCGACTTATTTTCATTTTAATTAAACTGTAAAATTAAATCTTTGTTTCCAAAACACATATATAATTCAGTTATAACTATTTTTACGGTCAAAATTATATTATTAGGAAAAAGATATGAAAAAGATGTGTGTTTTGACAAAAATAGCCTAAGGTTTATTTAAAAGAAAAACAAAATTACAAGAACTATTTTTAGGATGTTGGTTCATGCTCTTTATATTGTTAGTTGCTTAAGTGATCAAAAGATTGAAGGAAAACTTGATCCGTTGGCATCATTCAAGGGTTATTTTTGTCCACACATGATCTTTCATCCTGATAATATATTTTAAACTATTAATAATATATGTTCTATTTAGCTTTTAATTATTTTTTTTATTTTATTAATATGTTCTATAGTCTATATACTCAACTCAATGTAGGCATGTTCTTTCCACATTCAATATCCCCACCCCTTTTCTTTACCAATTCTTACTTTCTACAACTTAAAACATATTTTATATTACTCTCATTATTATTATATACGATTAAACTCTAAAATATTAAAAATATGAAACTTTTGTTAAGTTTTACTCCATATTATATATTTTTAGAATTACGTTCAAATACTTATATTGTGGGTCGATATTTATAACTAAATTAAAGACTATTATTTTAACTAAAATATACTTTTCATAATCTGATTTTTTATTTAAGTCTCTAAAAAGTTTCTGAATATTTGAATATAAGTTTATAAGGAATTGTAAATATAAGACGAAATTCTGCTCGCTTTAAAAAAAGAAATAAATAAATAAATAATATGGTTGGTGGATCGATAGTTGGATGCGGCTCCCACAAATACATACTAATTTCATAACCTAGGACTAGCCTATGCATCCAACAAATGAAATTAGTTTATAGTGGTACCGTGACCTTGTTCGGTAAATTTATATATTTTAAAAGATTAAACTATGTAAAAGAATTTCAAACAACAAAGAAATATATAATATATAAATAATAATATTGCGAGAAGCTAGAAAAATATTAATAGTACAATTAGTAATTGGGAACCAATACAATGATTCTAAGCCAAGCCATTTAATCTAGTTTTATGTTTGATTCAATTAAAAGAGAGCTTTATGTTTGATCCTATTAAAAGAGAGTAATGGGATATCCGCCTTTTTCAAAGGAAAACGCTTTAGAATATTGAAAATATGAGAATTGTGGGCTTTTCAAATTTTCCACAACACCGAGTAGATCAAGGCAAATCTTAGCTTCGCATGCCTGTAACCACCTACTCTAGACTCGAGCAAGAGAAGAAGATCCAACCTATTTGTTGGAGACCAATGCAACATCCCACTCCAAGAAACAAACCAGTTCCAAATGGTCATCGAGAAATGACAACCAAAGAAAAATGACCAATTTCCTCCTTCTACGAGTTTCAAAACTTGCAAAGTGGAAGAACCATTTACACCTCAATGAGAAAGATTACGGGCCAAGGGATTTTGTTTTGGAAAAACGCAAAGAAGAACAAGTTATTTTAAGAGGCACCCATCTAACCCAACTACAACCAACAAGTTGTTGTCCAAAAACAGCCCCGTTCATCAGTTTCCCCCAAGAACTGAACTAAGAAAGTCCCCAGGGCTTGCCTAACCAGTTCCAGTAGTCTAATACATTAGAGAGTTGCACACCATCTATGTCTAACAACTAGGGATGTAAACGAATTGAACGTTCAGCGAATTGTTCGTGAACCATTCAACAGGAAGTTTGTTTATGACTATGTTCGCTTATTTAATAAATGAACGAACATGAACATAAATTCGGGTTCGTTTAGTTAAATGAGCGAACAGAAACATTGATAAATAATATTCGTGATCGTTCGTTAATGTTTTTCGTTTTACGTTATGTTTGTTCATATAAGTTCATTTTATATTCATATATGTTCAATTATGATTGATTACATTACTATAATTTATTTTGTTTATGTTCATATATGTTCAATTATGTTTTTTTCTCCGTTAGTTTATGTTCGTTTAGTATGTTCACGAACACGAACAATGTAATCTGTTAAACGAACAAACATGAACAAAATATTTTGTTTGTTTATCCGTTTGTGTTAGTTTATTTGTTCGGCTAACTTAAACGAACGAACATGAACAACTCCCGTTTGTGTTCGTTCAGTTCGTTTATAGCCCTAATAGCAATAAATCTACCAATTTGGTAACTTTCATTCCCCTTCTAATATTATTTTTCCAAGTCCAAACCAAATGCAAATCGACATCCCTATTACTCCTTTCAATAATCAAGTCCCTGATTAAGCAATTCTTGTTTGGTTCGATGTCATAAGGACTCAAATATTTGTCTTTAAGGGTTTGACTCCCATACTGCTTGTCCTTCCAAAAGAAAGTTTGACTTACAACACTAATACTTCTTTTAAAAAACAAGACAAAGAAATACTTCATTCTTCAAAATCAACATTTATTTGGGAGATCGCAAGCCAAGTTCTAGTTAAGCTAAATTTAGCCATAGATTTATCATCAACACATAGATTTTATGAATATATTTGATGCAAGGAAACCTAAAACTATCCGGAACATTCTTTAGCATCAACCCACATATAGCAAGAAGCACTAAATTCAAGGATCTAAGACCTATAATACCAAAACCATCATGATTTTTAGAACGGGTGATGGTATTCCAATTCATCCATAAAATCTTCTTTTTATTTTTGTTACCTCCCCAAAGAAACTTTTTTCTCAAACTCTCTAATAAGTCGAGGACCTTTAGGGCTTTAAATATGGAAAAATAATAAAGTGGAAGGATACCAAACATTGACTTTAAAAGGGTAAGCCTACCGAAGATATTATTTGCCTTCCATTTCGACAATCTAGATTGAAATTTCTCCACAATATGACTCTAATGTTTAGAAAACTTCATATTGGCCTCAATAAGAAGCCCAAGATATACAAAAGGAAAACTAACAGGCTCACAACACAAGATATTAGCAAGCCGAGCAAACTCTAAGTTCTCAACACCCACACCCTGTAAACTTTACTTTTATGAAGATTCACTTTCAATTGGGCTCCTAGGTCTATTTAATTTGTAAAGTTAACCATAGACTATTCACCAATGAAAGTAGTGTCATCTGCATACATAAGATTAGACAACAAAGGATCATTATTCAAGAGATAAATTCTTTGGAAAATATGTTAAGAACATGCTTCTTTCATGGACATATATGGATCTTTCATCGCAAAGATAAAGAGAAAATGATAAAGCAGATCTCTTTACCTCTCCCCTTCCATATGTTAAACTCCCTATAAACCGACCAATTAACCAAGATCAACATTTTACCGGAAGAAATACAACCATGAATACTTTCTCCATTTAACACCAAACTCCATTTGATATAAGATAGAATCCAAGAAATCACAACAAAGAGAGTCAAAAGCTTTATGAAGTTAAATTTAAATATCAAGACTTTCTTTCTTATTCTTGTCCCTTAGTGTACAACTCATTAATGGAAATATGTCCATCAAGAATACTCTTTTCTTCCACATATCTAGATTGTTCAACTATAATCACTTTACCAATAACTTTTTAAGACATAAAGTGAGAATCTTGGAAAGGATTTTAAACATACACCAAATAAGATTTATCGTTTAGAATCTTTAAGAGACATCGGATCCCTAATCTTGAGAATTAGAGAAATAAATTGTTGGATTAGGTGTCTAAGTCAATAATTAAATTGGTATATACTTGAATTATTAACAAAGTCCTTTTGGGCTGCCTTCAAACCTGGTAATTGAATAGGATGACTTTTAGTATTATTTTAATATGTTATGAGAATAATATATTAATTAGAAATAATATTATTTAATTAAGAATTAACCAGAAATTAATTGGAATGAATTTTAGGATTAATTAGATTAATTAAAAATGCAAGGACCTAAGCTATAATTGTTCAATAGTTGAACAAAAGAGGGATTCTAGAATAGTCCTAGGATAGCCGAAAAATAGAGGCTTCCTTAGGCTTCTACTTCTAGAATATCCCTTGGAGATAATTAGAAAGTCAGATAATTACTTGATTTAAGATATTATTATTTTAATCAAGTAAGGGTTATTTCGGGTTTTCCAATCAGCTATAAATAGGGATCATTAGGCTCTAAATTTCGGCCATCACTCTAATAGCTAAGAGCATAGTCACAATTTTTTCCATATCCACTTTTCTCTTCAAGTTTCCTAGTTGCTAGGGTTTGAGTGTGAAGCATCAGCGGCACAAGATTTTTAGTGCTAGCTTCCAAGATTTTTTTCAAGAATGATTGTTTAATTGTTTACTACAACAATCAAAAGGTATGTAATCTTCTTCTATGAATTTTGAAATTAGCTAGGGGTTATAGGGTTCTTGTTATTCAATAGAATGTTACTTCAATAGCGTTATGACTATATCTAATAGGTTGCATGCAGGGGCGGATCTATAATGGTGCACGGCGTTGCACCGGCAACTACTAGATTTTTTTGTATTAATGTAAAAAAAAAAAAAAAAATTATTATTATGCACCTATAAAGAAACGTGTTTATTATCATTGCAATTCATATAGAGTATCAAAAGTTAGGATGGTTAAGGTGGTCAAAGGCGCAGATTAAATTTATCCTTTAGGAAATGGCTCAAGTTCGAATCCTCCCCAAAGTAAGGTTTTTTTTATTTATTCTTACATTCACTTTTCCTTGCCCTACGACAAACTTTTTTTATTTATTTTTAAATTTACTTCTACTTTTATGTACACTTTGTTATTAGCCCCCAAAAATATCTAACCAACAAAAAGGGCTTGGTGAATATAGTTTGTTAAAGCTTAAGCCGTTTTCAGTAAAACTCAATTAAATCACTTTCCTCCTCGTTTAAAATTCATATCTTAATCGTTTGCTTTTTCATTAACTTGACAACCATTAAGTAAAAAATCAATTTTTTTTTCATTAGCAAACATGTGCTCCCACGAACTCAAAATCATTTCAACCTTCTTTGTATTTAATATATACTTTTACATACAATTGGATATGTTAGAGCTACATACAAATTCTTTGTGACCCTTGACCTTTCATAATTTTCTATTTAATTTCTTTTCGACGTAATAGCTTTTACATCACAAAAAAAACGATAAAACAATAATACAATAATATGATAAATTTTGTGAGAATAGTTTTATGTTTAAAAAACGTTAATTTGTCGATATATTCATGGATTGAAACTACGTAATTTTAATATGTTCTATATGTAAGGTTTCATACACATTACACACATATATATAGATGCATTACATATGTTTCAAACTAAACAACTGCTTCTCTTCATAATTATTAAAATTTAGGTTAACTCAATTCACGTATCATTCTACATTTTGAATTGATTCGTTTGTTTTGTCAAGCAAAATGTATCGAACTTATACAAATGCATTTATTAGTTGGCATTTGTATAATATATATTGCTCTGAACAATTGAACTTATAAAAATGCATTAATTCGGAATGAAATTTTGGTAATAAGCCTTCAAAACTTTGTACGACCACAACCAAAACGGAAACAAGCTCCACGAGACCAGGAACCTGTCCATGAAAAGAACAGTTTGCCCTTCACGAAGTTTGTCTACAAAAATTTGTTATGTTTAATGCACTCGTAACTTTTTTTTGTTATATTTGATAGGATTTTCTTTTGTGCACCTACTACTACTTATTCCTGCGTCCGCCCCTGGTTGCATGTGCTCTTAAGTGTATAAGAATTTATCCACGTTATTACATGTAAAACTCATTAGTGGTATCAGAGCGTATGGTTGTCTAACAATTGATAGTACGTTGCTTGAACTTGAACAAAACCCAACTTGGAGATTTGGCAGAATCGTCATTATGTCGCAGCACCACGTCGTGGTCCTCTTCTGCCACGACATCGGGATCTTCAAATTTATGTTTTTCTTTATTTTGCCACTATATATTAGTCCTATGCCACGACGTGGTTAACCCTCTAATTAGTGAAATCGTTTTTTGCTTAATTCAAAATTGATTAGGATAATTACTTTAGATAATGTTTTTTAATTATGTGAAACTAAATATTTATCTTTGTAATCTGATATCTTATATCTTGAATTTGTGGATCATCCTTGTGATTTAATTAATTTAATTAATTTTTTAACTAAAGGATAAAGATTAAATCAAAGTTGGTTTATTTTTAAATTATATTAATTTTTTATTAATTTCAAAATTTTAAATTTAAATCTAGTATTTTAAAAAAGTTTTAAAATACACCTTATACTATATATATAATTAAAAGATTAATATATCATATGTATAAGACAAGTCGGTCAAATCGCTAGTATGCCTCATTCACGAAGTCATACTATAAGGGGAGTTAAAGGAAGCAGGCTATAAAATGACCAACATTGGGTATTCACTCTTGTCCATCGCTCTCTTGTATAGTGGAGGGTCGTTAGTCGAATAGGTTTGATACGACATAATCTCATTAATAAGTATAATGATATAAGGTAACTAAACTCTTTTTATAAAATCTCACTCTTGGTTACTTTTGTAACATTTCAATCCTCAGGTATGAAATTTAAATCTTTAATCATGTTTTTCCTTGGCAACTCAACGAGTTAGAAAGCCTCAACTCGTCGTGTTGAGGTGATTTTGGCCCCAAATATTAATGGACCAACTCGGCGAGTCAAGGTACCTCAACTCGACGAGTTGGCAACTGATTATGAAACCCTAATTTTTAGGGTGTTGCACCTTATTTAAAGGCCTTAAGTCCTTGGTTGGCCTGCTTACCAGCCTCCTCTGTCCAGAAACCCTAATTTTTGTGCATCATCTTCCAAATTTGAGTGTTTGAGCTTGAAGAGTTGATTTTTCATGTTCTTTTGAAAGAGCTTGAAGTTTGAGGTGTCTAGATTGAAAGGAAGGCTATAGATCCAGAACCTCCTTATGTGTTGCAGGCTTTTGAGGTATAAAGTCGACACCTTGCTTCCTTATTTCTTAAATCTCTTCCTTGAAAGTTTTATTGTGGTATTTGGCTTATTTTTGGTTTGTTCATGGGGTTGAGCATTTCATGGATTCTCACTTTAGATCTGGCCAATTTGTGGCCTCATTTGGCTTAAAGTTGCAAGCTTTATTAGGTTCTAGGCCTCATTCATGCATTAAGTTCTTTATTAAGCCTTTCTTGAGTTCTAGAGCCACTTTGTGGCATGCATGAACGTAAAGTTGGCAACTTTACGTGGTTTTCTAGCTCTTGGGTACCAGATCTACATCTTAAATCATTAGACTCGATAAAAAGGACTGAATATGTTAAGTTGGGAAAACTCGGCGAGTTTTCCAGCCAACTCGGTGAGTTGGTTAGGGTTTTCTCGACTTTCTGAATACTGTAGAAACTTGACTAGTTGGTTCAACATGGACTGTTGACCTTGGCTGTTGACTTTGACTTTGACTTTGGTTGACCAAGTTTGACTTTTCAGGGCATTTTGGGTATGTCGGGGTTTTGATGGAATTGGTCACATGTTAGTTGTAGGCATTTTAGTCAGGAGCCGAGATTTGGAGTTGGATCTTATCAGTTCAGCACTGCTTATGAGGTGAGTGTTCATCACTATACTTGATTGGGTTGAAGGCACCAAGGTCGGCCCTTTTAGATTGATTATCCTAAATATTGCATGATTGAGTATTATAGTGATCTGTTAGACATGTATCCTAGTAGATAGGATAACGATATGCTTATTGATCTATAAGAACTGTGTTTGTCTGTTAACTGATATTTACATGTTTATGAGTTATATATATGTCGGCTTGTGTGTGGTTGGGCTGAGGCGGTCCTGCTTTGTGCTGAAGGCCAACGGACCCATGGCGGCCCGGATAGACCGAAGGCCTATAAGGCGGTCCAGTCAAGCCGAAGGCCCGGATAACGATCCAGATAGGCTAAAGGCCCGGTGTGGCGGTCTTGACATGCTGAAGGTTTTGTATGCATGTTGTTACTGTGATATTTATGAGAATGTGTGTGGTGGTATTTTGGGGGAACTTACTAATCTTTGGGCTTACGGTTTTGGATTCTTTTTCAGGTACTTCAGAGGATCGCAGAAAGGTGAAGGTGTGATTGTGCACCTCCTCATGTTTTGGTTTTACTATTTTTAGGATTTCTCTGATGTGAAACTAATTTTGAAAACAATTTGTAAACACATGATGATTTTTGGGTTGTTTAAAAAGTTCAAAATTTTCTAAAATTTTATGAATGTTATGATGGGTTTTGAGCATTCTAACACTCCTATGGTGTACATGCAACCCTAGAAACCTTGGATCTATGTTTTCTCTAATATACATGTAAATTTGATTTTCCAAGGTTTACATCCTAAATAGCATGTTATGGGGAACTTGTAATACAAAAATCAAGTAGAATAGCATACTTTTTAGTAGCTTGGATTCCTTGATGACTTTGTGAGCCTAGCTCCCCAAATGTGATGCCTCAAATGCTTCACACAACACCACAACACTTGGAATAACTTTAGAGAAGTTCACTATGACACACAATTGGCTTTCCCTCTTCTTCTTACACTTAGTGCCGATTTTGGAAGCCTATAGGGTCCTTTTAGTAGTTGTGTCACAAGTAGGGTTACCACATGTAAACCCTAATTGACATGGCTTTTCATTTCCCATGATCCATGGGTTTATAACCCCTATGGACTATCTATGGAGCACCTTATGGGTTTTAGACCAACTTCATAAACCATGAATCATTAGCCCACTATATAAGAATGGATGATTTACACAATCAACCTCATATATTTAATTAGTCTCCTTTTGATCACCAAATTAATTCTAAATTAATTCTTGACCAATACTAATTAAATAATATTATTAATATATTAGAACTTATAATATATTAATAAACCTTAAGTGTCCTTTTTCTCATTTTGTCTATCCAAGTGTTGCAATGTCATGCAACCCAAATGGACCATGCCGAGTCGGGTCAAGTACATACCAAATATAGTTATGGACTTAGACACTATATCCAACAGTCTCCCACTTGGATAAGTCTAATAACTATAGTTTCATATATGACTTCAGGATCCAACTAGCAATCATAGCTCTTTCAAAGTCTCTCGGAACTGAGATGAATATAATGATACGCCATTTAAGATAAGTGATCATATAATCCTCTGCTCTCAATATATCAGTCGTACAAATACATGGAACATGGTCTTACTTATTGTCCAGCATTTGTTTCTTGATCTCTAATTTGTTTGACATAGAACTAAATTGAACATGTCCATTAGGTTCTAACCGGGCCCGGTACATAGGTCAAAACAAAATCATCGAGGGGCCCAGATATCGCTTCTAATCCTAGAAGGAACAGATAAACTTCGATCATATGCTTGTACTGACTACTTGGTGAATTATGCATAAAAGCACATTGTATAACATCGAGTTACCAATGTGTTTTCGTACAATCAATGTATAACCAACTCATAGTCAACAACTCATATCGCTAGGTTTGAAGATTTATATGATATTACCGTCTCACGATCACTCGAGATAAATTCCATGAAGTGATACAAGTGAGCGTGGGTTAAGTCCAATACTCAGACCTTATGAGCACTCATGAATGTTGCAGCAACCATTGCTATGTCTAATACACCTTAGACAATCTACAACCCCAATTCATGATAGTCTTAATTCAATACCTACTTCCAAAGTATGACTGAATGTGGAGAGTTTGAATAATATAATTATTTGGGAAGTCAAAACATGAAAAGTTGAAACAATAGTAAACGATTAACATAAGATAGTAACACTTTACTCATAAATAAATAACAAATTTAATTTAATCATCAAATGTCAATTACATTTTACAAGTTTCAAAAACTATCTAATTATTAAAACTAATATCATCATTCAGCCTGATGCGCCTCGCATGCTATAAATGCTTAACCATACTCAATCCCTTCGTGAGGGGATCTGCTGGGTTCTCATCTGATGATACCCTCTTTTCCACGAGGAGTCCTTCTTCTATTTGATGTCTAATGAAATAGTATTTTCTATCAATGTGTTTGGATCTCCCGTGATCCCTTGGTTCCTTAGCTAAAGCAACCGCACTTTCACTGTCACAAAAAATTTCCATTGGCTCTTTTATAGCTGGTACAACTCCAAGGTCTCCAATGAAGTTCTTTAGCCATATCGCCTCATGTGCTGCCTCGCTTGCTGCTATATACTCTGATTTGTAAGTTGAATCAGCTACCATCTCCTGCTTGGAACTTTTCCAAGTAATTGCTCCTCTATTTAGGATAAAGACCCAGCCTGATTGAGAGCGGAAATTATCCCTATCAGTTTGAAAGCTAGCATCGCTATACCTTATCACTCTCAAGTCATCACTGCTACCAAGGGTGAGGACCCAGTCCTTAGTCCTTCATAGATACTTGAGAATGTTCTTTACCTCAATCCAGTGAGCCTTGCCAGGGTTCCCTTGATATCTACTGACCATGCTCAAAGCAAAGGCCACATCAGGGCGAGTACAAGTCATAGCATACATGATTGAGCCCACAGCGGAAGCATATGGTACATGACTCATCTCAGCTATCTCAGCTTCTGTACTCGGACTCTAAGTCTTACTCAGTTTGGCGTTACTTTGGATCAGTAATTCCCCTTTCTTGGAATCCTGCATACTGAACCTCTTCAGCACCTTATCCAAGTAAGTACTCTGACTAAGTCCAATTAGTCTCTTACTCCTGTCTCTCAATATCCTTATCCCTAGGATATAGGTAGCTTCCCCAAGGTCCTTCATAGCGAAACACTTCCCAAGCCAGAACTTAACCTCCTGCAAGGTTGGGATGTCATTTCCTATGAGTAGTATGTCATCCACATACAACACCAAAAAGCTAACTATACTCCCACTATCCCTAACATATACACAGGACTCATCCTCTCTCCTCTAAAAGCCAAACTCTTTGACTTTCTCATCGAAACAAAGATTCCATCTGCGAGATGCTTGTTTCAACCCATAAATGGATTTGTCAAGCTTACACACCCTATTAGGGTACTTTGCATCGACAAAACCCTCTGGCTGAGCCATGTAAGCATCCTCAGCCAACTTTACATTAAGGAAAGCGGTTTTGACATCAATTTGTCATATCTCATAATTATGAAATGCAGCTATGGCTAGCATAACCCTAACTTCGCTACTGGTGAGAAGGTCTCATCATAGTCAACTCCCGGAGTTTGAGTAAATCCCTTCGTAAACAGTCGCACTTTGTAAGTGTGTACCTTCCCATCCTTGTCAGTCTTCTTCTTGAAGATCCATTTGCACCCAACTGTCTTACGACCCAGTACATTTTCAACCAAGTTCCAAACTTGATTGTCATACATGGACTGAATCTCGTTGTCCATAACCTCCTTCCATTTGGCAGACTCAGGGCCTGCCATGGCTTTCATGTAATTATTAGGTTCATCCAAATCTATCAGTGTACTATCACTGATAAATGTATCACCTTCAATAGTGATGTGATAACCATAATAAAAATCAGGTGTGTTCCTAACTCTAGTGGAACGCCTCAGAGGAACAGACGCATCTATCGGCTCAATAGGAGTTTCCTCCTCAAGTTGGTCGCTAGTGTTTGAGGTTCCTTCACCACTTGACTCTTGAAGCTCTTCAAGGTCAATTTTCCTCCCACTGTTTCCTTGGCTTATGAACTCTCTCTCACGAAAGACTTCTCTTCTAGCTACAAAGACCACATTCTCACTAGGTCTGTAGAAGAGGTAACCAAAGGATCTTTGTGGGTAGCCGATGAAAATACGCCTCTCACTTCGAGGTTTGAGCTTATCTTGAGACTCACGTCTCACGAAGGCCTCACAACCCCAAATCTTGATGTGGTCCAAATTGGGAACTTTCCCAGTCCACACCTCATGAGGTGTTTTGGCAACCTTTTTAGTAGGGACTAGTTTCAGGATATGGGCGGCAGTCTCTAAGGCATACCCCCAGAATGAGATTGGTAACGAAGCTCGACTCATCATGGAATGAACCATGTCCAACAAGGTTCGATTGCGCCTCTCATCCATACCATTCAGTTGTGGTGTCCTAGGAGGTTTCAGTTGTGAGACAATCCCACATTCCTTAAGATAGTCAAGGAACTCGATACTAAGATACTCTCCTCCCCGATCGGATGGGAGCATCTTGATGTTCCTGCCCAGTTGATTCTCCACTTCTTGCTTAAACTCTTTGAACTTTTCAAAGGTTTCTGACTTATGCTTGATTAAGTAGATATATCCATATCTACTATAATCATCAGTAAAAGTCACATAACAGCTATTAGCATCCCTTGTGGCAGTTTTGAAGGGTCCACACACATCAGTATGTATGAGGTCCAACAAAACCTCACCCCTCTCACAAGTACCGGTGAGGGGTGACTTTGTCATTTTTACAAGTAAACAAGACTCACAACTATCATCCGACTTTAGGTCAAATAATTCCAAAACTCCAGCCTTTTGGAGTTGGCCTATGCGCTTCTTGTTAACATGTCCAAGACGACAATGCCACAAGTATGCTTTGTCTAAACTATTTGAAGAATCAATACACAACACATTATTTCTTAGATTATCTACAACATTCACAGCTTCATATACACCATCACAAGGTAATGCTTTAAAGTAAAATACATCATTGTAATAAACATTAATAGCACCATTATCATTATCAAATGAAAAAGTAAACCCTTGTTTGTACAAGCCATGAAAGGAAATAATATTTCTCACCATTTCAGATGAGTAACAACATTTATTCAAATCTAACATTAACCCATTATTAAGCAATAAAGAATAAACTCCTATCTTGGTAACAGGTGATACTTTCCTATTTCCCATGAATAAGTTTATCTTCCTGTGCTCCACTTTCTCACTTCTTCTTAGGCCCTACAAATCAGTACAAATGTGAATACCACAACCTGTATCAAGCACCTAAGAATTATTATGCAATGAGTTATTAGACAATATAGTGTAAATACCTGCATGGGTGGATTTAACTTTCCCATCCTTTACATCCTGCAAGTATTTGGGGCAGTTTCGCTTCCAGTGCCCCTTCTCCTGGCAGTAGAAGCATTGTGCTTCCTTTGGGTTTGAAGAAGGAGGAACGGAACCTTTCTTGGTTCAACTTGAAGACGAGCCATCAAGAGACTTTCCCTTGGTTCCCTTCGAAGGGGTCTTCCTCTTCTTCCCCTTTCCCTGCCCAATTGCCAAAACAGGAGCAGTAGTAAGAGTAGGGGTAACAGTTGATTTACCTTAAGGCCACTTCCATCGGTCCTTAAAAGTCCTTGAAGCTTACTTAGTGTGACTTCCTCCACATTCATATGATAAGTCATATGAAAATGATCATAACTTGGAGGCAAGGAGTGGAGAATGATGTCAATCGCCATGTCCTCAGGGAAGTCCACATTAAGCTTCAATAACCAGTCCACAAACCTTTGCATTTTCTGCAAGTGACCGGTGAGGGATTCTCCCTCCTTCATCCTAGTTGTTATCATGGAGGAAATGATTTCATACCTCTCCTGACGAGCACCTTGATGGTACCTCCCCATCAGATCCTGGTGCATGTCAAAAGGGTAGAAATCTTCATAGGATTTCTGGAGTTCTCCTGTCATTGTGGCCAACATGATGCAAGACACCTTAGTGGCATTTTTCTCATGGGTAATGTACTCAGAAATCTCCTTAGGAGTAGCAGTCGACTCATCAATAACCTTTAGCTCCTTATCGAGGACATACTCTTTTCCCTCATAACGAGTAATCATTCTGATGTTCATAATGTTGGATTAATGTCTAAGTCCATAATTATAATTGGTAAGACTTGACCCGACCCGGCATGGTCCATTTGGGTTGCATGGCATCATGCATTTAGATAGACTATAATGAGAGAAATAACACTTAAGGTTTGTTAATATATTATAAGTTCTAATATATTAATAAGATTATTTAATTAGTATTGATCACGAATTAATCTAGGATTAATTAAGTGATCAAAAGAAGATTAATTAAATATATGGGTTGATTGTGTAAATCATCCATACTTGTATAGTGGGCTAATGCTCCATGGATTATCAAGTTGGGCTAAAACCCATAGGATGCTCCATGGATGCTCAATGGTTTATTTGAACCCGTGGATCCAAGGAAATGGAAATCCATGACAATTAGGGCTTACCCTAATTATGACACTATATAAAGATCTTATTGGTGACAGAATCGGCACTAGAGTATATGTGAAAGGGCTAGCCAATTTTATGAAGTGTGGATTTCTCTCTAATATATTCCAAGTGTATTTGGTGGTGTGTGAACCATTTGAGGTGTCACCCTTGGGGCACTAGGCACTCAAGTTTCATGAAGACATTCTACATCAAAGAGGTATGTAATTCTAACTTGATATATTCATATGAATCAATGTTATTATGCTAGTTAGGATGAATACCTTGGAAATTTCATATTTGCATGTATAATAGAGAAAACATAGATCCAAGGTATTTAGGGTTGCATCTAAACTTAGGAGTGTTAGATTGCTCTAAACCCAACAGTGGTATCAGAGCCTAGGCTTGCTTTCTCTTATACTTGATGCAAATGTGTTTTTTCAAAGTTGAATCTGTCCAGACCATAAAACTCGACGAGTTCTGGTAGAAAACTTGACGAGTTCATGTATTAGAGCATGAACTCGACGAGTTCCATAAAGAGCTCGACGAGTTTGGCCTCCAGACAACATATCTTCGTGTTTCTTGGCTGGAATTGGACTAGGAACATTACCCTAACCTGTTTTGAACTTGTAAACTTGTTTTTGATGTGGTAATGTTCATGCTAATCCAATTTCAAAGATAATTGTCAATATATTCATGTTTTGTATTAGTTTAAAAGTTATGCTAATCACATGAAAAAGTTTGATGTGAATTATCTTTGTTCATATGAGTTGCTTAGATTAATAGATAAGTTAATTGATTATGTGTTTTCAATCCATTTTAATCTAAGAGATGATCGTAAATGTGTTTATGTAACTTGTCCTCAAGTTACATGAAAGGTTACATTTAAGTTTTATAAAACTCATAAAAGTTGGCAATGGTTACAAAAAATGAAGAGTCTTGTCCTCAAGTTATGGAGGTTCAAGAGTCACTTCATTAAGTAATAAAATGTGTAACCTTAATTAATTACATAAGTTACAAAATAAAGAAAAGTTACATTCTTTTATTAGTTTAAAGTCTTCCATAACTTGTCCTCAAGTTATGGAACTTAAAGAGTTTTTGGATTAAAACTACTTTAAACACATAAGTAATGGAAATTAATTAATTTTGAATAGTTTCAAAAACTTGCCCTCAAGTTTTGGCATTTGAAAAGTTTCACTTATGAATACTTTAATTCCAAGTTAGCCCTTAGAATTTTAAAAGTTAAAATTCAACCCTTATCCTTTATAATATTATAAGTTAATAATATTTATATATATATATATATATATATATATATATATATATATATATATATATATATATGTATATGTATATGTATAAGAGTAAAGTCAGTCTTACCGTTAGTAGGCCTCATTCACGAAGCCGGTATATAAGGGGAGTATAAGGTTAATGCCTATAAAATGGAAGCTTAATGGGTGTCCACTCTCACCCACCGCTTCCTTGACCGGTGGAGGGTCGTTAGCCGAACAGATAGGACAAGGACTAGAATTATCCCTTCAAAAAAAGTATTAATGATAAATACTAAGTAACTAAACCTTTTATAAATACCCAATCTTAGTTACTTAGGAAAAGGTGAATAAGGTGCTAATCTATAAAATTACACTTTGCACTTTGTTTAAGTTGGTTAGTGGAGCGTGTGTGGTTAACCGGCACACTAACATGGACTTAACAAGGTAGGCAAAGGGTAAATTAATATTTATCATAGTATCGGTGGAGCGTGTGTGGTTAACCGGCACATCGATTAAGGGGTAAATATTAACGGTACCAAGTATATTTGCATGGTTACTTCACACCTTGTTTTGTGATCCTCGGCATCCCAGTCACAAAACCTGAAGGGCACACTCGAGATTGAAACATGCCATTGAAAAGTTCAATGAATCTCAAAAGATCTAGGAGTTTCAAATCCAATTAAAACCTAATAATACATTTCGTTTATCTTGGTGGAAATTGGTGAATCGTCATTCACCTACCTTTAAATATTTTATAGCTTGGATTACGGCATCCCTCTTCCAAGTTATAAAAGTATTGTGTTGGGTCCTAGCCTTAATATTTCATATTGGGTGTTATATTAAGGACTTTAAATCAACTATCTTGAATATATCCCAAAAGATGTCTGGTTTAGACATTTATGATCTTCCCAAATCTCTTGAAACAAGCTTTCCTAAATGAAGATGATGTCCCATGGAAATCATACTTCTTTCACCTCCTCCAATTATTCTCCCTAACCATAAGTTCTTGAAAAGTTTAAGGTCACTCAAGCCCTATTGGCAAGCAAAGGTCTATGTATGATCACATCTTGGAGATGTAGTCACATATTGACAAGCCGGGAGAGTTGGGTGTCAAAGTCTTGAGAAAGTTCGTGGCTCAACTACTTTCTAAGTCACATAGTGAGTTCCTTTGGGACTCCTATGAAACAGAATATGACAAGACCCATAATGATCTTGTCTATTTGCTAAGATCAACTTCCAAAACATTATGGACATTGACAATGATGACATTGGATATCCAGTAAATCTCTCTCTTCCCAATGGAAAGGGATCGGCCATAGTCAACTCGGTTGACCAAATGGTAAAGAGAAAGGCTAAGTCTGTGATAGTCCCATGTTCCATTACCAAAGCATCCATATGTTAAATTGCCAAAGGAATGGGCATTGGTTGCGAAGCTGCCAATTTACCTAAAGGTGTTAAAGTCAATAAGTTAAACTCTACTTCAAGTAAAGTCTACTATCTAACTCTGCTAAGTTTCTATTCTGAGATTCTTGATACATGATGTGACTGGGTCACATGGTGATGTTTTAAAAATCAAAGAAAAGTGAAGGAACTTAAAGAAAGAATATGTTGAATCTGATCGCGTAGATGGATTTCTATCGCATAGTTTGAAGATCGGATTCTTGAGCTACTTTTTAGGAGTTATGAGATATTTTTTAGGAATAGATAACAACAAGTTTTCATATGGATTGTAAGGATAAGTTTTTCCGCAAAGTTTTAAAATAATAGGAAATTTTGATTTTATTTATTTTATGTATCCTTACAATGGCGTTTGTGGAAAATTGTTGCTTATAAGATTCCACTGATAGCAATATTGGAAAGTGAATTTGATTCTCTAATTTTTGGTAATGTCTAAATTTACCAAATAAGGAAAGACTCTCGTCACCCAAGGTTCAGTTGGATAGAAATTTGGAATCATGCAAGTTGTATAGCATGATGAATGAGAACCTTCAAGCATTGGAAAAAAAAATTAAGACTAACTACTTGTTCACATGGATGTGTGAGTCAAGTGAAGGACTAAGGGATCGAGTACACATTCTTGTGCACTGGTTAAGTCCACCACAAAAGATCGATAAGACTGTTCGTCATTATTTACTAAGGTTTAGTAAATATGGTTATACTTACAAGCTTAAGTATAAGTTCTGAAACATTGGAAAAGATCCAATGTATGGAGAGCGAATAAGAAGAATCAACTTAGGTAGAAGGATAAAAGTTTCTCAAATCTGGAAAGATGGGAGAGTACTTTAGTATCAGTTGTTGTGATCATCTTAATGATTAAGAAACCATATCACAATTAGTTCTCTAAGGAAATCCTAGTGCATTCTTATGACTAAGAAGAGGAATCTTGAATTGTTGGAATGGTTAAATCAAGAAGATGAGTCATACTTCGTTCCAATAAAAGTCTTAGAGTCATACTCCAAGATTGTAACTTGAGTGACATGTCTTAAAGAAGGTTTAAAACACTTTTCAAATGTAAGAGTAAAATTTTTCTACTCTTGTACATTTGAAATTGGTAAGTTGTGATGTTTTGGATAAAAACAAAGACCAACTAAGGCCAATTGTGTGAAGTGTTTGTCTTGATTAGAATCCACATTATCTCTTGAATATCTGACAAGAAAGTCTTATATGTCAAGAGGACAGTGGGAGTCTTAAAGGTCTTGAAAGTCTCAAGAACTAATCAAGAATAAAACCTGAAGTTCTTCACTAGCACACAACTTGAGGTTTATAACCTATCGTGTTGACATATTCTATGCCCATTCCAATTAAAGTTGGCTTTGCATATGAGTTCTTAGAGTTCTTAATTGGTTGCACAACAACTTGGAAGCAATGGCAAGCCTTTGAGCTGCCAGGTGGCAAGAAATTAAGGTTGAGTTCAGTCCATATGAGTTTGGATTTTTCATTATCCTTGTCTTGTGACTATGGTTTTGACAATTCACATGGATAAGAACACATACACCATTAAATCTAAGTGTCATAAGGTTTTTCTCCGATTCATGAAAATGATGGTGAGGAAACACTTTCAATAAGTAGATTTTAGCTAGATAGCAATTGTGATATTTGCATTCTCAAAGTCGTTAGTGGAGCGTGTGTGGTTTACCGGCACACTAACATGGACTTGTGAGAAGTGGCAAAGGTCTAAACAATCAAGACTATGGTTACGACATCCCTTTTCATAGTTCTTAAAATTGTTTAGAGACACCTGTGAGATATCTAAGATAAGGTGTATGATTATGATAAAGTTTTATCAAAGCAATCTAGTATCAGAAATCTGAACTTTGGTAAGAAAGTCAATAAAGTATAGATTTCTAGAAATCCAGCTGAATTCTGAGTACATGTCAAAGCTAGTGGGAGCATAAGTGTTATGCTAATAATCATCATGTTAGTGGGAGCATGATAATTATGATAAGTATTGCAAGTTAGCAATGTTAATTATAGAAAACAAAAAGTTTCAATTGGGAAAGAGTTGTTTTGCTATAATTAAGGGAGAGGAAATTATACTTTATCTCAAATATAAAAGCTTAGATTGAGGTTTTAATCGTATTTAGTCAAGGATATATATATATATATATATATATATATATATATATATATATATATATATATATATATATATATATATATATATATATATATATATATATATATATATGAATTCCATGTTGGAATGGCTCAACATGAAAAAATTCTATATATGGGTCTATTATTTGCGTTCTCAAATTCGATTATGATTACGGCATCCCTTTTCATAATTTGAGTTATGAGAACTTGGAAAATTGAAATGGAAATATTATAGCAAAAGACTGGTTTAGTCTTTATGTGAGACATCATGAATCGTGTCCCATATGCTTCGGATATAGGATCGATTGCATGTGCTATATTCATCCTTTCTAAAATTTTCCAAATGCCTGGTGCATTAAGAAGGGAAAAGGTCTAGAATTGGATATGACTAAAAGGATTAAGCAATTGTCGAGGACAATCTATGGTTTACCAAAGATTGGTTGCTCAAGGACAGTTGGAAGTATTGTGATAATTCTGGAAGGACCATATTGACATAATCTGTAAGGAGGCAACTCTTGTTCAGAAGTGATAGTCAAAATGGAATATGGAAATGTTTCAAAGTTAGAAATTATTCAATATGTGTAAGATTAGGAAACTTAATGCAAGAAGGATGTTTCCAAGGAGTTGATCTCCTTTGGAATGCTCTGTAATGTTTGTTGTCAAGTCTTTCTGACTTTGTGCATAATCATTACAAGAGCATCAATGCATATAAGTTTAGAATCTAACAGATTTCAGTAAATGGCATGAATTTGGAATTCTTGCATTTGCAGTAAGGATTTGGGACTGTGAAATGAGAATCATTGAAGTTATGTTCAATTGATATATTTCACAAAGTAAAGATCATAGACAAACATAGTATGCATACTTGATGTATGGCATGACTAGTGTTTAGAAAACATAGTGTACATGCTTGGAGCATGGGACAACTATTGTTTTAAATTCAAGAATAAAGTTGATAGTTGAAACGGTATACAATGAATAATGTGTAATCATATGGTGATAAATAAAAGGTGTTTTATTTATGTTCATAGGTTTTGATACCATATTGGATTCAATTATTCTTGTGTTTCATTTTGCATGTTTTGACTTCCAGAATAAACTAGGTTATTCTTCCAGAATGACTAAGTTATTCAAACCATCCACAGTCGGTCATATGTTGGAAGTAGATATGAATTAAGACCGTCATGGGTTGGCTTGTAGAGGTCTAAGATGTTGGACAAAGAGCTACAACACTCATGAGTTCTCATAAGTTCTGAGTATTGGATTCAACCCGCGCTCATTGGAATCACTTCATGGATTTTATCACGAGTGATCATGAGACGATAATATCTTATATTCTTCAAACCTAGAGATATGAGTTGTTACGATGAGTTGGTTATACATTGATTGCACGAAAACGCATTGGTAACTCGATGTTATAAAACGTGCCTTTGTGTATGATTCAACAAGTAGTAGAACAAGCCATATAAGTCAAATTTTATCCATTCCTTTTACCTTCAGGATAAAAGCGATATCTGTGGGCCCCTCGATGATTTGGTGATGACAAATGTAAGTGCTCGGCCGGGCCTAGACTGATTTGATTTGTTCAATTAGTCAGTCGTCATAAATCGGAAATCAGGAAACGACAAATGGACAGAGAGAATGATTATAATCCATGTCTCAGTCCATATGATATCTAGAATGGAGGAATATACGATCCCTTATCTAATGGACAAGTCATTGACAAAGGTTAGAGATCATCGGCAAGGTCAGAGTTCGACAGAAGATTTTGAGAGCTACGATTGTCAATCGGTTCTTGAAGTCATACTTGCAATAATAGTTTTAGACTTATCCAAGTGGGAGACTGTTGGATTAATGTCTAAGTCCATAACTATAATTGGTAAGACTTAACCCGACCCGACATGGTCCATTTGGGTTGCATCGCATCATGCATTTTGATAGACTATAATGAGAGAAATAAAACTTAAGGTTTGTTAATATATTATAAGTTCTAATATATTAATAAGATTATTTAATTAGTATTGAACAGGAATTAATCTAGGATTAATTAAGTGATCAAAAGAAGACTAATTAAATATATGGGTTGATTGTGTAAATCATCCATACTTGTATAGTGGGCTAATGCTCCATGGATTATCAAGTTGGGCTAAAACCCATAGGATGCTCCATGGTGTATTTGAACCCATGGATCCAAGGAAATGGAAAGCCATGACAATTAGGGCTTACCCTAATTATGACACTATATAAAGATCTTATTGGTGAAAAAAATCGGCACTAGAGTATATGTGAAAGGGCTAGCCGATTTTATGAAGTGTGGATTTCTCTCTAATCTATTCCAAGTGTATTTGGTGTTGTGTGAACCATTTGAGGTGTCACACTTTGGGCACTAGGCACTCAATCTGCATGAAGACATTCTACATCAAAGAGGTATGTAATTCTAACTTGATATATTCATATGAATCAATGTTATTATGCTAGTTAGGATGAATACCTCGGAAATTTCATATTTGCATGTATAATAAAGAAAACATAGATCCAAGGTATTTAGGGTTGCATGTACACTTAGGAGTGTTAGATTGATCTAAACCTAACACCTAATCCATTCATTGAAATTGGAACCATCAAAAGTGACTTTCCCACACAAGTTCATTAGGGAAAAAGAGCCTGTAGGGTTTGAGCCAGTAGCAGTCTTGGAAGACATCTGAAAGAAAGAAAGACAAGTTTTATTAGATAAAGAGTCCTTAATAAGTCACCTAAATGAAATATTAAGGCTAGGATCCAACAAACTATTTATAGTTGGAAGAGGGATGTCGTAATCCAAGCTATAAAATATTTGAAGGTAGGTAAATGACGATTTACCAATTTCCACCACAAAAACGAAATAGATTATTAAGTTTTATTGGATTTGAAATTCCTAGATCTTTTGAGATACATTGAAATTTCAATGGCATGTTTAAATCTCGATTGTTCCCTCTCAAGTTTGTGACTGGGATGCCGAGGATCACAAACAAGGTGTGGATAACCATGCAAATTGACTTGGTACCCTTAACTTTTATCACCTAATCGATGTGTTGGTTAACCAAACGCGCTCCACCAATCTATGATAAAATTAAGTTACCATTTTCCACTCTTACTAGCCCTTGTTAGTGTGTTGGTTAACCACACGCGCTCCACTAACAACTTGGTAAGGTATAAAGTGTAATTTCATGGGTTAGCACCTATTTCACATTTTCCTAAAGTAACTAAGATTGGGAATTATTAAAGTATAGTTACTTTATAATTTCATTATACTTTTAAAGAGCATTAAGGTCCTATCCTACCCGTTCGGCTAACGACCCTCCACCAGTCAAGGAAGCAGTGGGTGAGAGTGGACACCCCTTAAACTGCCATTTTATAGGCAGTAACCTTATACCCCCCCCCCCCCTCCTTATAAACTGGCTTCGTGAATGAGGCCTACTAACGGTAAGACTGACTTATTCTTATACATATCTATATATTCAAACTTTTAATATAATAATAGTATAACGGTTGAATTTTGTACTTTTAAAATCCTAAGGTTCAATTTGGAATTAAAGTATTAGGGTGTAAGACTTTACAAATTACAAAACTTAAGGGCAAGTATTGAAACTATTCAAGACTTCTCATTTCATAGCTTATGAGTTTAATGGTCCATTAAAATGAAGACTCTTCATTTTATGTAACCTCTTATTCTTTAATAACACTTTTAAAGAAGTTACTTTCGGTTATCCATAACTTGAGGACAAGTTATGGACTCCATCATTAGGCATTAAAATCAAGAATCATACTAACAAGCAAGTTACACATAATTCCTATGATCTTCTAAAACACATAAGTATAAACATTCATATCAAACAATTTCAAGAATCATATTAAAAAATATAAAACTTGAAATTTGATAATAACCATTGAATATGGATTAACATAATCATTACCACTTCAAAAAACAGATTTTATAAGTCCAAAACAGTTTAGGGTAATGATCCTAGTCCATTTCCAACAGTAAAACTCGAAAATCTGCTCACAGGGCCTTTTACTCGTCGAGTCCATGATCCTACTCGACGAGTAGGATGAATTTACTCATGGACTCGGCAAGTTCATATGAACAGTGAATAGTTTTCAACTTTTTCAAGCAGTTTGCATCAAGTATACAGAAAACAAGCCTAGGCTCTGATACCATTGATGGGTTTTGAGCATTCTAACACTCCTATGGTGTACATGCAACCCTAGAAACCTCGGATCTATGTTTTCTTTAATATACACGCAAATTTGATTTTCCAAGGTTTACATCCTAAATAGCATGTTATGGGGAACTTGTAATACAAAAATCAAGTAGAATAACATACCTTTTAGTAGATTGGATTCCTTGATGACTTTGTGAGCCTAGCACCCCAAATGTGATTCCTCAAATGCTTCACACAACACCACAACACTTGGAATAACTTGAGAGAAGTTCACTATGACACAAAATTGGCTTGCCCTATTCTTCTTACACTTTATGCCGATTTTGGAAGCCTATGGGGTCCTTTTATAGTTGTGTCACAAGTAGGGTTACCACATGTAAACCCTAATTGACATGGCTTTTCATTTCCCATGATCCATGGGCTTATAACCCCCATGGACTATCCATGGAGCACCTTATGGGTTTTAGCCCAACTCCATAAACCATGGATCATTAGCCCACTATATAAGAATGGATGATTTACACAATCAACCCCATATATTTAATTAGTCTCCTTTTGATCACCAAATTAATTCTAAATTAATTCTTGACCAATACTAATTAAATAATATTATTAATATATTAGAACTTATAATATATTAATAAACCTTAAGTGTCCTTTTTCTCATTTTTTCTATCCAAGTGTTGCAATGCCATGCAACCCAAATGGACCATGCTGGGTTAGGTCAAGTACATATCAAATATAGTTATGGACTTAGACACTATATCCAACATGCTACAACTTTAGTAAAAATGTGAAAAGTATATTTATCCATAAAATTGTACATTATACTTTATATGTAGTTAGTGGAGCGCATGTGGTTAACCTGGACACTAATAGTGACTATAAAGAGTAATAACGGGCATCTAAAAAATTTTCATTGTTAATGGAGTGTGTGTGGTTAACTGGCACCTTAATTAGAGATGATAAATGATATCAAGAGTGCCAATCATATTTGTATGGTTGTTCACATCTTGTTTGTGATCCTCGACATCCTAGTTATAAATAGAAGAGCATAATCTGAGATTAATCATGTCATTGATAAGATTCAATGAATCTCAAAAGATATAGGAATTTCATAGTTCGAATTGGAGAATTAATTTTACCCACCTTTCATAAATCTTTAATAAGATTACGACATCCCTCTTCTTGGTTGTGAAATGTTTTATTGGATCCTAAACTTAAATATTAATTACAAGTTAAAATATTAAGGAATTATATCATCTAACTAAAACTTCTTTTTCTCTATATGTTTATTCCTGGTGATACTTTTGCTTCTCAAAACTCTTCCCAAAATTTTTCACTCCTCTCGATCATGTCCAAGGTGACATTGGATGGCACCAACTACAATGATTGGATGTGCAACATCAAGATGACTCTTCGATACGAGGGCAAAGAGTATGTCCTTGAGAAACAAATCGTTGAGATCGATGAGGCCAATGTTACTCCTGAACAAATAGACTCTTACAAGAAACACTATGATGATGTAACTAAGTTTGATTGCATAATGGTTGCCACAATGATTCCTAAGTTGAAAAAGTTATATGTGGACTATTGGCCATACAATATGAACTTGGATCATGTGGAAAAGATTCACAAGAGAGCTCATCAAGAAAAGTATGAGGTCGTAAAAACTTTAATGACTTGCAAGTTGAAGGAAGGAGATTATGTATGCAACCATGTGCAAAGAATGCAAAGATATGTGGAGCACCTTGAAAGGATTAATGTGAATTTCGATGAGGAGTTGGCTATTGACTTGGACCTTAACTCCTTGCTTCCTTGTTATGATCAGTTCATTCTGCATTATCATTTGAACAACATAAAGACCATATTGACCCAACTACACAACCTATTGCAAATAGTTGAGTTAGGACTAAAGAAGAATCAAACTCCTAACTCTACTAATGCTTTTATCCTTACTATTGGGAAAAACAAAGGAAAGGAAAGGAAAGGTGCTTCTAAGAAAAACTGGAAGAGCATGGCCCATGTTGGTTCTTCTAACAATGCCCCAAAAGCAAAGTCCAGTTCTAACATTACTTCTATCAGTGATCCCAAATAGGCCATTTGTTTCTATTGCAATGATAAGGGCCATTGGAAACGAAATTGTCCCAAGTACTCGCAGGACATCAAGGATGGAAAAGTAAAGCCATCATTGGCAGGTATTTACATTATTAAAACTAATAACTCACACCCTGCTTATTCTTGGGTCCTTGATATAGGATGTGGTTTTCAAATTTGTTTTGAGTTACAGAGACTAAGAGAAAGTGAAGAGGTGGATCCTAGAAGGATGAATCTAATCATAGGCAATAGGCGATCTTCTCATGTTACCAAGATTGGAACTTATAGTCTTATGCTTAGTAGTTATGGTATATTAGATTTAATTAATTGTTTCTATTCGTCAGAAATGACGCAAAACATTATTCCTTTTCATGCACTTCTTAGACAAGGTTTTCGTTATTCATTTAACGATATGTATGGATCGATTTTGGTTTATAAGAATGACATTTTTATGTTTGAAGTTTTAACTTGTGATGGTGTGTATGAAACTGTGATTTGTGTTGATAACTTAGGAAATAGTGTATTCCATATTATTTCGTCTAATGGTTTAGAATAGCATGTTTGTGGCATTGTCGTCTTGGGCACATTAACAAGAAACACATCGTCCAATTCTAAAGGGATGGAGTATTGGAATCATTTGACTTAAGGCCAAATGATGAATGTGAATCTTGTCTTTTGGGGAAGATGACAAAATCACCTTTCATTGGATCTTGTGAAAGATGTGATGGATTGTTGGATATCATACACACATATGTGTGTGGGACCTTTAGATCCACCACAAGGGATGCTAATCAATTTTATGTGACATTTACAGATGATTATACCATATATGGTTTTATCTAATTAATTAAGCATAAATCAGAAACCTTTGAAAACTTCAAAGTGTTTAAACATGAAGTCGAGAATCAACTAGGCAGAAAGATACAGATGATCCTATCTGACAGAGGTGGTTAGTATCTTAGTATCGATTTCCTCGATTTCTTAAGGATTGTGGAATTGTTTCATAATTAACTCCTCATAGAACACCACAACTTAATGGTGTGGATAAAAGGCGTAATTGAACCTTGTTAAACATGGTTCATTCTATGATGAGTTGAGCTTCTCTTACCTTCTTTTAGTGGGTATGCCTTAGAGACAGCTGCCCATATCCTCAATTTTGTCCCTACTAAGAAGGTTCTGAAAACACCTCACGAGATGTGGACAGGGAAGTTGCCACATTAGCACATATCAAGGCTTTGGGTTGTTAAGCTTTAATTAGACGAGATACTCATAACAAGCTAGAACCTAGAAGTGAGAGAGAGCTCATATGTAAAGAGGACAGTGGGAGTACAATTGACCTTAAAAAGATTCAAGGGTCACCCAGTGAAGGAACCTTAGAAGATACTAGCACTCAACCAAAGGATGAGAATCCTATTGAACCCACTGATAAATCATTACCTCTTCATTGGTCTAGTATAGTTAGCATGCCACCTGAGTTCTGTGGTTTCTATATAACTACAGAGGTGACCCATTTTTAGTGATTGTGCACTAGTAAATTTGGATGATCCAGCTAACTACAAGGAAACAATGGCAGGGCCTGAAGCTTCCAAGTGGAAAGGGGCAATGGGATAGCGAGATCAAGTCCATGCATGATTAACCAATTCTGAAATTTGGTTGATCAAGAACCTGGTCGGAAGACAGCTGATTACAAATAGATCTTCAAGAAGAAGACTGACATAGATGGAAAGGTACACACTTTCAAGGCATGACTGGTTGCGAAGGGCTTTACTCAAACCGCAGGGATTAACTATGATAAGACATTCTCACATGTAGCCAAGATAAATTCTTTTAGGATAATGTTTGTCATAGTTGCTTTTCATAATTATGAAATATGATAGATGAACGTCAAAACCGCTTTCCTTAATGGGAAGTTGGCTGAGGATGTTTACATGAGTCCTTCAGAGGGTTTGTAGATGCAAAGTTTCCTAATAGAGTGTATAAGCTTGAGAAATCCATTTATGGATTGTAACAAGCGTCTCGTATCTGGAATCTTTGCTTCCATGAGAAAGTCAAAGAATTTGGTTTCTCTAGGAGTGAAGATAAGTCTTGTGTGTATGTCAATGCTAGTGGAAGTATAGTAACCTTTCTAGTATTGTATGTCTATGACATACTCCTTACAGGAAACGAGATTGCAACTTTGCAAGAAGTAAATTCTTGGCTTGGAAAGTCTTTTGTTATGAAGGATCTAGGAGAGGCAGCCTATATTCTTGGGATAAGAATCTTAAGGGATAGAAAGGAAAGACTAATTAGTCTTAGTCAAAGTACATACTTGGATAAGGTACTAAAATGTTTTTGTGTGGACAATTCCAAGAAATGAGAGCTACCTATTCAGAGTAATGCCAAGTTGAGTAAGACTCAAAGCCCTAATCCATATGAAGAGATAGCAGAAATGAGTCGGGTCTCATATGCTTTTGTTGTAGGATCGATCATGTACGCTATGACATGTACTCGCTTTGATGTGTCATTTTCTTTAAGCACGGTCAATCGCTTTCAAGGAAATCCTGATAGAGCTCATTAGACAGTAGTGTAACGCCTGCAAATCCGGGCTAATCAATTTAGAGACAATAAGTGTCGAAAATGACTTTTTGACAAAATATTATTTATAATAAATAGTCTTACCCAAGTTTTATAATATGTATCAAGGTTTCCGTACATATAAATAACGCCAAAATCCGAGTTATAACGAAGAAGTTATGGCCCGTCAAACTTTTACGGCAAAACCGGCACGACACCGGGAAGCGTAAATTGAAAATTTACGATGGAGCGACTTTTAGCCGTAGCAATCTAAAAGAAATTTGTAGTATATGTTAAACCGAGAACATATAAAAAAAAATAACGCCCAAATCTAACTTCGTATGAGGAAGTTATGATTTTTCTAAGATTTGGCTTAACAGTGCACAGCCCAAAACTCGAATTTTAGTTCAAGCGGTTTTTGGCTTACGCGACCTAAATGAGAGTTGAAGATCTCATTAATAGGAACTCAACGGTAAAAAGATAGATGAAAACAGAGTCCGTATGAAGGAGTTACGAATTCTTCACGGTCATTTAACAGTCTAAACGCCTCCTACTGTTAAATTTGAGATCGTTCGAGAATTAGCCGACGGAATCTAAATGAAAGTTGTAGATATTGATTTTACCTACGCGTTGAAAAAAAAAGAACGTCAAAAACAGAGCTCGTATGCGAGAGTTATGATTTTTCTAAGTGTGAAGGCTTATACGCGATAGGGGGTGACGTGACACCACTAGAATTGGACACGTGGCACCACCAGAAGGCTGCCACATGCCCCAACTCGGCGAGTAGGTCCTCCTACTCGGCGAGTCCATCAGTCAGCACCGCTATAAATAGAGGTGTCGGGTTCCCTCATTTCCTCACCCGTCAACCCTCTTCTTTCTCTCTCTATACTCTCTCTCTCTCTCTCTCTCTCTCTCTAAGCTCCCTAACCCCCCTAAAAGCCTAGGTAAACCCCCTAGCACCCGAAGGAAGCCCCGAGAAAAGAGCCTTTCGGCTCGGGAATGTTGCTCCAGCGAAACCCAGTTTTTGCAAAAAAAAACCGCTGTAAGTGAGCTATGCCTACCATATCTTTAGTACAGCTTATGTTTCAATATAGTAATGTTATTAGGACCTTATAAGGAGTATTTGGGCTATTATTATAGGTTATATAAGTATTGTTAACGCTTATATAATAGTAATAATAGCTAGACTATTAAATTAGTATCGTCAAACGTTAAACTAAACTCTAGTGGTAACGATACTAGGTTTCGTCAAGGGATAATTGTTTTAAGGGTAACGAAGTGTTGTCCGAGTGCCGACTCACCACCTTACCAAGTGAGTGCATAGTTACTTTCATCTTACACATAGATATGAAGTATTTAATATAAATTACGTGCTATGTGTGCATATTGTCTGAATACTTGCTGTCTATGCTGGGTGAGAGATTTTTATACATGTTTTAAATGTTTTAAATTGTATACGTATTTTTATATCTACAAAATATGTTGGGAAAAACATGGGTAGATGAAGTACGAGGGGTGAAAGCTGAAATAGAGGAATATTAGTGGTATGGACCTAGTGCCCTATAGGTGAACATTGGCAGCAATGGACCTAGTACCCTATAGATGAGCACTGGCAGCTGCGCGACAACCTGTAGATGTTGTTGATCTACGATAAACATCCTAGCAGTTGCGCTCTAAGGATAATATCAGCAGCTGCGCCTAATAGATTACATTATAACCTTGACAGTAGCGTCTAAAGGGCAATACCTGCAGAAGCGTCTCATATAGAATGTCACAACTATGGCAGGTGCGCCTAAGTGATAGAACTAGCAGCTGTGCTTGACAGCTGTGTCATTGACAACAATGGACTTCATACCTATTCCTTAGGAAAATCCTTAGGAATGAATGAACGATAAATAGCTTATTCTTAGGGTAGATCCTTAAGATTAAAGAAGAAAATGGGGATGGGTAATTGGGTTAACTGTTTGATGATTAAACATAATAATTATATTATTGTGGGTTGAAAACCCTATGTACTCACCAGGTTTCCCAACCTGACCCACTCAGTTTATTTGTATCACAGGTGTCGATACGAAGCTACTTTACACTGAGAGATTTAAAAGAGATGTAGATCACTAGTGTAAATAAATGTAAGTTATCTTTATGCTTATGTTTCTATATTGACGATGACATCCCAAATGTTTTAAATGAATAAAAAAAATACTTTTCTTCAGAAATGATTTGATAATGTATTTATCATGTTTTACTGGGAACAAATTCCGCAACATTTTTATTAAAAGAGGTACTCTGATTTTTATAAAGCATAAACAAAATCGGTCTTTTCTGGCCGTGAAAATAGGGATGTCACAAGTAGTAAAGAACATTATCTGATATCTTCGAAGGACAGAGTATCTGATTCAAGTCCTTGGTGGCAGTGATACATTGAGAGTAATTAGGTATAGTGACACAAGCTTTCCAACAGATAGAGATAATCTTCGTTCTCAATCTGGCTAGGTGTTTCTTTTAAATGGAGGAGCAGTCACTTGGAAAAGTTCCAAGCAAGACACAGTGGCTAATTCGATTTGTGAATCCTAGTACATAGCATCAAGTGAAGCACAAAGGAAGCGGATTGGCAGAAGAATTTCGTCGGTGATCTCGAAGTAGTTCCGACCATTCAGGAGCTAATGGAAATTTTATGCGATAATGAAGGAACACTTGCTTTAACCAAAGAACAAATAGATCATGGTAAAGTAATACATATCGACAAAAAGTACCATTATATCATACATGGAGTTGAAGAAAGTCATCTCATTGTATAGAGAGTTTCATTAGAAGATAATCTTGCAGATCCTCTCACAAAGGCTTTGAGTAGGGTTAAACATAGTCAACGTGCTAGGAGCATCGGTTTGAGAGATGATATTAGTTTTAGTAATGAGATGATTAGTTTGAAACTTGTAATAGAATAAATGTAATTGATTTTAATGATTAAATAATAAAGATTATTTATGAGTTTGTTTACTGCCTTTGTCAATTATTTATTCTTGTGTTTCGTTTTGTATGTTTTACTTCCTAAATAATTTGATTATTCGAAATTCCACAGTCACTCATACTTTAGGAAGTAAGTAGTGAATGAAGACTGTCATGAATTGGATTGTAGATAGTCTAATGAGTTTAAACATAGCAATTGTGTTGCTACAATGTTCATGAGTACTTAGAAAATGGAGATTTGAGTATTGGATAAACCCAAGCTCAGAGAATTACTTTATGGGTTATATCAGGAGTAATTATGAGATGATAATGTCTTATAATCTTAAATGGAGATATATGAGTTGTAATTTACAAGTCGGTTGTACATTGGTATTGTGAAAACGCATCAGTAACTTGATGTTATAAAACATAGTGTCATGTGTGATTTGGTGAGTAAAGGATACAAGCATATGAGTCAAAGTTTATTCGTTCCTTTTTCCTTAACAGGAAAAGCGATATCTTTGGGCCCATCGGTGATTTGGTGTTGACTTATAGTGTTGGGCCCAGCCATGACTAAATTGATGTGTTCAATTAGAAGCCTTATGACATCATCACAAATCAGGAAATCGAAAAACATAATTTTGGATAATGAGATTAATTCTAATCCATGTCTCGTGTTCATATGATATCCTGTAGAACGAAGGAATATATAGTAATAGACTTATCCAATTCTATTACTATGTCTGATCAAATCAGAGATTGGAGTTGCTTTTGGAAGCACCATTTGTTGATAATTTAGAAGTTATACTGGAAATTATAGTAATAGACTTATCCAAGTGGGAGACTGTTGGATTAGGTGTCTAAGCCAATAACTAAATCATTATATACTTGAATTATTAACAAAGTCCTTTTGTGTTGCCCTCAAACCTGGTAGTTGAATATGATGACTTTTAGAGATAGAGAGAGAGAGAGAGAGAGAGAGAGAGAGAGAGAGACTGATTTATTGATTTATTATATGATTAATAAATAGAAATTAATGAATTTATTAATATGTTATCACAATAATATATTAACTAGAAGTAGTATTCTTTAATTAAGAATTAAGCAGAAATTAATTGGAATTAATTATAGGATTAATTAGATTAATTAAAAGTGCAAGAACCTAAGTTGTAATTGTTCGATAGTTGAAAAAAAAGAGGGATACTAGAATAGTCCTAGGATGGCCGAAAATTAGAGGCTTCCTTAGGGTTCTAGAATATCCTTTGGAGATAATTAGGAAACCAGATAATTACTTGATTTAAGATACTATTATTTAATCAAGTAAGGGTTATCTAGGGTTTTCCTATCAGCTATAAATAGTGAATATTAGCCTCTAAATTTTGGCCATCACTCCAATAGCTAAAAACATAGCCGAAATTTTGTCCATCCCGTCTCTTCTCTTCAGTTTTCCTAGTTGCTAGGGTTTTGGGTGTGAACCATTAGAGACATGAGATTTCTGGTGCTAGCTTCTAAGAGTTTTTTCAAGAAGGATTGTTTAATTGTTTACTACAACAATCAAAAGATGTGTAATCTTCTTCTATGAATTTCAAAATTAACTAGGGTTTATAGGGTTCTTTTTGTTCAATAGAATGTTACTTCAATAGTGTTATGACTAGATCTAATAGGTTGCATATACCCTTAAATGTATAAAAATATATCCGAGTTATTTCATGTAAAACTCATCATAAACGACACGTTGCATCATTTACTCAAGATACCTATATCCTAAAAAAATTATAAATATAAAGATATTAAATTTAAGAATGTCCCAAAACTACTTGATAAACTTGAATGTGGTACCTTCTAGGCCTAAGGCCTTGTCGTTCCCCCACAACTCCAAACCACATTTCTATTTCCAAATATGAAAAATGAATCCCAAACCAATCCATAGAAACATAAGGGATATTATTATTGGAATTGTTTCTTATGTTTACTCAAACTTGTAGTTTTATTCCAAATTTTTAAAAGTTGGCACAACAAATCTTGTTCTTGGTTTATATAAAATGGTTATTTTATATTCTCCAATATTTAGTTCTATTATTTATTTATAATTTTTAATAATACAAAACTTAGAAAGAGTCCATCCACCTCACTCTCACCATCATCTACAAAACCTACCCTTATTCTCCAACCACCGTCGATCCAAGCCCAAAAACCCTTGTCCCTGCTCCTATTTAAATGTCTTCTTCCTTACATCATAATTCCTCTAGGAAGATGTAGGAAAAACAACTCTCAACTATGTTTGACAATTATTTTTAAATTTTATTACTAACAAAAACTAAATTGAAGAATAATGTCTATTACATACATCCTCTCCAACATCATCTCTACTTTTTTTTTCTTTTTTACATCTTACCTATCTTTTAATTTTTATAAAAAGTTTGGTCATTCAATTTTTCTTTATAGTCCTTCATTTTTTTACAGATTTATCTCATATTTATAATATTACTAGAAATTGTCCCACCTCGTTACGAAGGGAATGCATACGAGGTTTTATTTATGGTGTTCTAGTCACACAAAATTGTTTTATCATTTTGTTTGCAATGTTTGGGGGTACCGAAATTGCCGACGTAGGAAAGTGTAGGATCAAACCTACAAATTTTCTATAAATTATGGGGATAATTTTTGTAAATTCTTTTTGAACACATGGTTCATTTTTGTTAAAAAATACATAATGAAATTTTCTATAAATTACAAGGACAATTTTTATAATTTTTTTTTACGGGGGCCAAACCTGCCAACATACAAAAAGTTTAGACATATGGACTTTTAAAAGTAATAAAATAAAATAAAAAAACTTCACTGGGACCTTTTGTGTAATTTTAAAAATTTCAGGGACTAAATATGCAGAAATGTAAAAATTTTGTAGGGACTAAATATGTCAAAATATAAATTTTTTATGGCAAAACTTAAAAAATACAAAACATTATTGTCCATAAGCATTTTCATTTAATATACATAATTCAAGAATTTTGTCACTGTTATGAAATATTTGTTTGTGAATGACCATTGGATTCTTCATTTCTTCCATAACTTTCTATCATTATTTAGCATTAGTAACAACCATTTCAATGTGTTTTATGAGTGTAATAATGCACCATTATAATGTGCATTCATCTTTCATCTTATTTTGGTTGTGTAAACAGTGAACCATATATATTCGAAAGGTTATGATTTCATCACATGTATTGAAATAAAAGTTCTCTCCACTCTCATGTCTTTCTTTACTCTATAATTTATCTTGTCATTTGATCATATTTTATAACACGGTATTAGCACGACTCTACCATATAGCTCTAACTCCTTATTGTTCTTGTCATTTTCAGGTATGTATTTTTTTAAGTTCACATGTACAATGCTTACAACTTATTTTATGGAATTTCTTAACTAACAATTCCTTAACATACAAGTCTTTATTTATATTAGTATTTTCACTATACATCACAACTACCACTTCCCTTATTTTCGTCCAACGTGAAGCTATCACCACTTCCACCCTTCCCCATTGTATGTTATGAAGAATGTCATTGTTGACCCCCTTTTCATCTCATGTGAAATTATCAAATAATTGACAACAATGGTAGTTTTAGGCATGAATTTATCAAAAATACAACATTGGATATAAGTGGTTGCATGTATGAAACGATCGATTCTATGAACCACTTTTGGACCGCCCTTCTCCATTTCTATACACAACCAAATAAAGAATATATGACCGTATAGATCATCACTAAATACACAAAACAAGTGTAACATCCTAAAAAATTCAGATAGATTTTTTATTTTTAAAATAAATTAACCAATTAAATCCTTGTTTAAAAAACAATAGAATAACATTTGATTCATTTGAAATCGTACATTATCAGAGTTAAATTTACAAAACCACATAAATGAATATATTTGATGTATGTGTACAATCCCGCCGAGCTCTTCCCACGAACTACCTACAAAATGTATAATCCACAATTCTAAGCATAAAGCTAAGTGAGTTCCCCAATGTAACATTCAATTCAGGTGAGCAATTGTCAAAATGAAAATTCAAAGGTTTTGCCCCATTCACGACATGAGATATGTATTTCACGTCGTGAGGAGATTAATGAAATCGTGCATCCTCTTTGGGCTCACGACGTGAGCACACATGGCTCACGACATAAGATCATCCTAAGAGGAAACCCTAATTTTGGGAGTTGTACTTTGTATTTAAAGGAAGTGAGGGATAGGGTTCGCCCACCCTTAGTTTCCATCACCTCTTTGCACTCCCCTTTGAAACCCTAGCACATATATTTGATCTAGAGCTTGTTTGTGATGATTCTAGCTAAGGAGAAGAAGAGGAAGAGCATCTAGTCCATCATTTATGCATTCAAGTCTCTCCATCAAGCATTTCCACACCTTCTGGACCTTTTTAAAGTATCAATGTCAGTGCTTTATGAGTCCATAAGCTTAAATCTAGGTTTCTAGGCTTAATCTTTCATATACAAGATGATGTAGTGGTTGAAACCCATAAAGTTGCCAACTTTATGGATCTCTAGTTGATCGAGGTCGTTGTCTCAATAAAAAATAACCTAAAAAACCACTATATAGCTAGGGTAAGTAAGGGTCGAATCCACGAGGAGTTTGTGGTTAAACCTTATGTTAAAATAGTCAAATGGAAAAACTAATGCTTGCAATTGTCATGAATTCAAATTAAACTGAAATAAACTAAACAACTAGAAACTTTATGTTGCAAAAGTTTGTTAAAACAAATACTATGAATGAGAAAACAAGGTACTTCCAGTTCAAATGTTCAGATGGTTAGACTTATACGTTTTTCTTCCTTTAAATTCCAATTTAATTACCTAGACATAATTAAGGTTGATTAACTTGCAACAAATAATTTTGAGCACACAATATGTTATCCCAACTAGTTGTCTTACTCCCTATGTCTAATTGGATTAGGAAGAACTAGTGGTTTCGCGATAATGTGTCTTACGATTACCTATTACAATCTTGAATATATAATACTACAAATTCAGAATAATGTATGTGGGTTCAACTGATCATCTTAGTTCCTAAACTATTTGAATTCAGAATGATTAGTGAATTAACAATACACTATCTTAGTTGCAATATCACAATAAGAAAACCCAACTCCAATTACTATAAGTAAAAATCATAACTTTAAGAATGAAACAATAATTGAAATTGACTAGAATAAAAGTAATAATCAAAACGTGCTCATGCTAACATCCTACAACGTTCCCGAAAGTAACCTTGGTGGTTTAGCCTTCCATATGATTAACAAAACACACAACTTCAATATAAACAATGGAAATAATGCTAAAATTCACAAACCAACTTGGAATCATAAAATCAATGAAGTCTAATGATCAATCAACTATGGAACGATGAAACCTTGGGGATGAAGTAATCAAATCTGGAGCTTGATGGAATTGATGTCGATTCGTTGGTTGAACAATCTTCAAACGTTGAATGATAATGAATTTGATGATTTCTTGGCTTTGATTCGGAAATTGATGATCAAAAACGTGTTTGGAGAAGCTTTGAATGTGTTTGGAACCCTCCAAAACTGTGGAAAATCGCAGGGAATAAGTCCTAAGTCGATTAGGGTTTAATCTCCCTTAAATAGGTGCTAAAAACTTATTTCCGGAGCTGTTTTCCGCGTCGGCGTCCTAGTAGGCGTCTTAGACGTCAGGTAGGACGTATGGGCGTCCTTCAGGACGTTTTAAATGCCTTCTTCCGTCCTTGATTTGCACTTGAAAATGGCCTAAAACGGGTAGGCATCCTAGGGGGCGTCTTAGACGCGTTCTAGGACGTCTCTCATCTTTGTTGCCCCTTTTTAGTGATGAAACCGGTAGAATCAGTAAAAATGCAAAACATGAAAGTTGTAGGAAATTTCGTGTAGTTTCTAGATCTTCTTCATTCATGTCAATCGGAGCTCCAGATCTTGAGATATGATCAAAACATTGAAGAGTGGTCAAATTTCTCAACACCATTTTTCTTCATTCCTTTAGCAATTCGTCTCCCATGCGTGTTAGCTTCATTTTGCTCGTTTATCTTGTGGGTTCCACCCACTTTAGCACTAAGTATTTACCTGCATATAAAGTTCAACAACTCATCAAAGTAGTGCCATTCTTGGACAACTATGCATCAATTCAACATATTTAGTATAATTTATTATGTTCGTGAAATAGACTTGTCACTAGTGTCCCTTGAGTAGTATAGTTGCTAGGTCTGGAATATGATTGAGTTTTAAGACTCTTGCATGAGATTTGGTGTCATATCCTTCTTTTGTGCCCTAGTTCGTGTTTGGGACGTGCATTGGACATGCATTTCCAAAATGACACGATTTTTATGATATTCTGGAGTAAATAAGACACTATTGAGGATTTGGTTGCTTGGACAAAAAGGGATTAAGAGCTTCATTAAGAACTGATGATTATAGCGTTCTCAGGACGTGCGCACAAGGGGTGTCATGACGTGAGGAAGGCATTCCTCGACTGTTTTGGACTTATTAGGTCACGCCGTGACCATTAGGGGTCACGACATGACTAGTGGATTGTGGGACTTTTGAGTGTGGATTGATTTTGACTTTGAATAGGGTTTGAACAAGTTTGACATAAGGGTATTTTTGGGTATTTTGAATTGTATTTGAGATTGGTCACTAATTGATGAATAGGTAACCGATAGATCTGATATTCGAACAAGTGTCTTGTTCAGCGATCTTTTCGGATCGAGAGGTGAGTTTTCCTCACTGTACTTGTGGGTCGAAGGCACCAAGGACGGCCCACTGGGTTTGATATCCTGGAAATATTGGATGATGATATGTTGAATATGTAGTAGATCTATATGTTTATTTGATGACTTCTAATAAGCGTTAGATGATTAACTATTTGCTGAAAATGTTTGTTATATGTTATATGTCGACATGGTATGTTTGGGGTTGAGAATGTACTGCTTTGCACTCTCATTCAATAGACCGGACAATCCAACCGGGAGGTTGTGGGTCAAGGTAATCCAACCAAGAGGTTGTGGACCCGGTATGTTATACGTAGGGCAATCCAACTGGGAGGTTGTGGGTCAGGGTAAGCCAACCGGGAGGTTATGGACCTAACATGCAGTATTGTATATGTTATATGTTTGTGTGGTGCTACCCTAGGGTAACACACTAAGCTGTGGCTTACAGTTTCAGTTTATTGTTTCAGGTACTTCAGATGACCGTGGCAAGAAGAAGGCATGATCGTACACATCCTTCGGTGACATGTTTTTGGAGATTTTGTGTTACACGGATCTTGGGAATATTTGTATTGGACACGTAATGGATATGGTTTTGATTTGAAAACAACGATTTCCTTTAAATTAAAAATGAAAAACTTTATCGTGTTTTTGGGATGTTACAAATTGCATCAGAGCCCTAGTTTAAGAGAATTGCACGAGCATTCGTGTGAATCCAGACTCAAACTAAGGATCTGTAAAGTTTTCAAAATAATTTCCAAAAATAAATTCCAAAGTAGTTTTTAAAAGTTGTATTCAAAATTGTTTTCGAAGATAACTAAAGAAGAACGCGATGTGTATGATCAGCCAGAGCAAAAAGTATACCCCAAGTTACCCACACTACTATTTGCTTATGGTAATTATGATATAACTGCATGTTAGTGATAGGTTATGGATCTTCAGGAATTGTATGACAGAATTTCCTGATGTATGATGTCTGATAGCCTAGGAAGACATCTTGTATGAAATTGACATCATTATTGTGGTTTCTTAGTGTATACATCATAGTTGTACATAACTAAGATTCTATAGCCTAAGAATGTTTGATTGTGGCCTTACTTCCTGTTCCTTATCTATACGATCCAATGTTATGTATGATTAGAATGCATGAGTGGCTATAGGGTTGGTGGAAGTTTCATGGGTGGGTAGATGTGTGAGCAGCTGGCTAGATAAAGAATGATTAACCACTCTTGGTAGAGTGAGCATAAGATGTATGTGTATTCTAGTTGAGTACTTGTTCTGGTGATATGATGATCCTTGAGACAAACACATGTAGGTGCGGAAGGTAGTATGGGCTCGTACTTCTGAAAGCACAAGACCCGTACATGTAGCAAGGAAGTCACAAACCCCAAGGGTTTCATTTTTCTAGGATGGTTTTATGGTTTGAATTATGGCAATTCAGATATATTTTGGTGTATTTTTCAGTATGGTGTTTACGAGAGGATCTGGTTCCAAAATTGGAGCGAGTGGTCGAGATAGGTCAACGTTGACTGATAACCAGATACGTGAGATGATTGTCGCTGAAGTGGTTACTGCTATCTCGTGATCGATTCCAGGGTTGTTTGGTTCTATCAAGACTGCCATGATTGAGCTATTTAACGATCGCTACGCTGCTCCTACTGAGGTTGTTGTTATTGCAGCTACCATAATAGTTGCTGATGTGGGGATTCGAGGGGAGAGGGTTTTCCAGTACCGGGACTTCGAAAAAACAAAGCCCCCAGAGTTTAATGGGGTCAGGGACCCGATTATGGTGATGAGGTGGCTGTCTGATGTGGAGGTTTGTTTCTTCACATGTTATTGCCCTATTGACTAGAAAGTCAAATGTGCCCTAAACCTTCTTAGGTTAGGGCAAAGGATTGATGGAGATTGAAGACTAGTGTTTACACTCCTGAGCAGAGATACGTTCCCTTGGTAGAGCGGGAGAGGTTGGCTTAGGAGTATTTGGATATGAGACAGACTACTGAGTCGGTGATGGAGATCACCAAGATGTTTCCCATTTGCGTTTCCTAATCCTCTTTGAGTTCTCACCATGTCGATCCATACACCAAAGCAGGCGAATTTAGATCTTTATTTACGATAGACGTTTATATTCTCCTTGTCTCTCTGAAAAGTTACATGCCAGTTCTAATACCGTAATTGAAAATTTAGAATTTTGTACACATAAAGTTTCCAGATTCGGTCGGCGACAGACCATAGATCCGATCAAATAATAACATATAAGGGATCTTTATAGCTATAACATAAATCACTTAGCACATAAAATCAATTTAGGAATCCTTCCTAAGATAAGCTAGTGCTCGTGTCTAAAATATTGCAGACACTTATCTCACAATCATTGCTTAACATTCTAAGTTAAGTCAAGAAATCCTAAAAATTCCTAGTTCGCTTAAACTAATGCTTTGATACCAACTATGACATCCCCAATTTCATGGCTAGAAAAGATTGGTTTCTTTATGCTTTATTTGAAAAGCAGAGTATTCTTTTGAAGAAATATGTTGCGGAATTTGTTCCCAGAAATATGATAAGTAACTTATCAAAGAATTTCTGAAGAAATGGATTTTTATAATATTAAAAACGTTGGGATGTCATTGTCAATATAGTACATAAGCATAAACAGAAATAATATAGGCCTTACAATATCTATAATTCTAATAGCCTATAATCCATAGATATCTCATTAGATCAACACTCTTGTGCTCTTTTGCCACTACCTGTAATACAAGAAACTGAGTGGATCAAGCTTGGGAGCCTGGTGAGCACATAGGGTTTTCAATCCACAATAATTAAGTTTATTAATTTCATCAAATCAATCAACCCGATTACCCATTCCCGGTATCCTCACTTTATGTCCCTAAAGCATCTAATTCAAGGGACCTAGCCAGATGATCATCATCGGGAAGACAATACTGCTTAGGGGATTCCTCATAAATATATTTCAGTAAGGCAACCAAGATAGGGATGGAGTACACCGGGTGAACACATCATTCACAAAAACCTACAGGTTGCGAGCCTGTCAGCATTCCACTAAACTGTCTAGAATAATCTACGGTCATCATCTATACTCCACTAGGTGACTAAATCAGCTTAAACATCGAGGCCTCTCATCATTTATTTCATCATCTATATCATCTACCCATCTTTACCCGTCATAATTATAGATATAAAATACATATACATTTTAAATCGAATAAAACATGTATATTTTGTTCATCCAGCATAAATATCAAGAATATAGGTAATATGCACACATAGCACATAATTTATATTAAATACTTCATATCTATATGTAAGATGAAAGTAACTATGCACTCACTTGTTAAAGTGACGACTCATAATTCGGGTAGCGCTTCGCTTTTAACAATTTTATTTTCCTTCGTCGAAACCTAGTATCATTATTAATAGATTTTAGTCTAATATTTATTGCGACTAATTATTAGTCAAGATTCATCATTAAATCAGAGTCTACGTCATGATCTATCAAGTAAGGATCAGCCAGGCAGGACAGTTGGGAGGCAGGACCATTTCGGTATATAGTTTTTCTGAAATCCAACAACCAAACCCAACGTGACCATTTTAGACACCTCTCACGTAAGTAGTTCAATCAGTATAACGACTTTGAATCACTTATAAATCTTGTTTATAGGTTCATAATACTAATAATGAACTTAAACATAAGTTATACTTACAGAAGGGTAAGTATAACTCACTTACAAGGTGGTTTAGCTAGGAGTTAGGCTCTACAGGGGTGGAACTTCTTGTGACATCCCCAAAATCACGGCCAGAAAAGACCGATTTTCATTTATGCTTTTAAATAATTTCAGAGTAAATCCTTTTGATTTTGAAAGAGTTGCGGAATTTGTTCCCAAAACAAAACATGATAAAATAATATTTATCAAAGCATTTCATCAAGAGATGCATTTTCATTATATAATCAAAACTCGGGATGTCATGTTCCGATACAGACCATAAAACATAAACGATAACATTACAAGTCATTCAAAAAATATATACATATACAGACTTGTAAACAAAACAACTTGATGATTCAACCATCTTATGCCCTCGCGCCACTACCTGTAATACAAGTAAAACTGAGTGGGTCAGGCTTGGGAGCCTGGTGAGCATATAGGGCTTTCAACCCACAATAAATAAGTTATATTTAATTTCACCAACCAATCACTATCCCGATTACCCATTCCCATTATCCTCACTTTACGTCCCTAAAATAACATCTATCTCAAGGGACCTAATCTAGGATTTTCATCGGGACGGACATCACTGCTAAGGGGTTTCCTCACCAATAGATATCCTAAAGGCAACCATGAGGGGGATAGAGTACACCGGTGAACACATCGTTCACAACACCTACAGGTTATGAACCTGCTAGCGTTCCACTGGACTGTCTAGAAAGAGTCCGTGGTCGTTATCCATACTCCGTTGAATAACTAGATCAACAACAACAACAACATCGAGGCCTCTCATCTGTTTATTACACACCAACTATCTACCCATGTTCTACCCAACATATTAGTAGATAATATATATTTTCATACATAGTTTAAAACCTGTATATCATTTTCATTCAATATATATTCCACATAACAGACGAGGCATACCACATAACACGTATTTCATAGAAAGCAATTCAGATCTATGAGATGAAATAAAGTGAATATCCATTCACGCATACAATCACAAAATATACACATAATAAGTATATCGCATAAAATACTTCATAGTTACTTGTTAGAAGAAAGTAACTGCACCCTTACACATATAAACCACAATTTACTTAATACATTCGAACCATACTTGTATTATTATCGTGTTTATGAAAGGTGGTATACACTCACTTGATCAAAAGACGATCGGACAGCACTACGACTTGCAGAAGTAGTAATCCTCAGCAGATCTGGAAGATCTTCACAAAAATCGAACTTCTCGCGGGCAGAGCTTCGACTCGGGAACCGCAATTCTCGGGATCTTCGAGATCTCGGGACTTGCCTCGGGGCTCGAGAATAATACCGGGGCTTCGGGGTATTTCTGGCACGCAAAACGATGCAAAACGGGAGAGAGAAGAGAAGAAATTGGCAAAAGACTCGGCTGCCTTCGGATTCCTTTTGTAGAGGCTGACCCTCGCCCGTACGCGGGGCGTACAGGTCCGAAAAACGTCACTGCTTACGTATCCGAAGCCACTTGCTGTGATGTCGACACCTTCGGAGTACGCAGGGCGTACACGAGTACGCGGCGCGTACCTCGGATCAAATCGGTGACTACTCTTCGGATAAGGCTTCACATTTTTCAATTAAAAATAAATACAATTTATTTATCAAACTTCGGAAATTCATATCTTCTTCATACGAACTCCGTTTTCGACGTTCTTTATATCCACGCGAAGGTGAGACTACGCTCTACAACTTTCGCTTAGACTCCGTCGGCTAATTTCGAATTTATTTCTATTATTTATTTTTAATAGGCCGCGACAGAAAAACTTCGTTATGAATTCATAACTTCTTCGTTTGACGTCCGTTCTCGCCTAACTTTTATCGCTTCGATACCAACAACGAGACCTTCGATCCTCGTTTAGAATGCTTTGGCTAAAAACCGCTCGATCTCAAATCGAGTATTTCAAGCTGCATACCGCTAAGTCGAAACTTTGATAAATCATAACTTCCTCATACGAAGTCAGATTTGGGCGTTCTATATATATTCGGAAACCTCGTTTCAACTACTACAACATTAACCAAAGATATTAAGTTCATTTTACACTTAAATTTTGACGCTTATTTTTATTCTTAATTAACCAGACCACATAATTAAGCAATTAAGCACAAAACACATAATACTCAAATAATACATTCTTATTATTTCAAAACGGGTTACAAAGGTTAACCTAGACTATTACATTGCTAAAAATGGCAAGCCCGGAAACACTGGCGTTACACTTCTGAGCTGAAAGCTCTTCTTCTTGGAGTTTTCTGGCACTCTGGGCTTCGGCTCTAACACTTGGTATGTGCTACAGAAAGGGAGGGGCTAAGGAGGGTATTTGAGAGAGAAATAATGGTTTTGGTGTGAAGAAATGAGGTGATTTACGCCTTTATTTATAGGCTGGAAATGATGCATATGCGAGGCGTAATTCTCATGTAAGTTGGGCGTACATGGTAAGCGAGGCGTACCAAGCGTGGTACGATGGGCGTATTGGATACGTGTCGCAATCCGGTGGCAAGGCGTGGGGAGGAAGCAACGGTCGTGATTTAGCCACGTGTCACCTCCGAAGTTAATTAAGAAAACTAATTATTTTCTAAAATCCGTAACTTTTGCATCCGAGCTCCATTTTTGACGTTCTTTATATTCATACGTAGGTAACGATGTGATCTACAACTTTCGTTTAGACCCTGTCAGCTAATTTAACTGTATTTTTAAAGTTATGTTTTTAACAGGCTTAGACAGTTAAGGTCCGTTAAAAATTCATAAATTTGTCATCCGACGTCCGTTTTCATCTGTATTTATATTGTTGAGTTCCTATTAACGAGATCTTTAATTCTCGTTTGGGTAGTGTCAGCTAAAAATTGATCAATCTAAACTTCGATTTTCGGGCTGCATACCGATATGCCAAATCATACAAAAATCATAACTTCATCCAACGAAGTCAGATTTGGACATTCTTTTTATGTATGTTCTGGGTTTAACGTATACTACGACTTTCTTTTAGGTTACTAAGGATAAAAAGTATTTTATCGCAAACTCACTTTTTACGATACACAGCGTTGTGCCGGTTTTGTCTCAAAACTTTGACGGATCATAACTTCTTTGTTATAAGTCGGATTTCAACATTCCTTATATCCCCAAAATCCTTGTTAACACTACTTCAACTTTCTTCATAGATATTGGGTCTATCTATTATTTTCTTTTTGATGTATATTTTTATTATTATTTTATTACATAGTTATAAGCACGTACATTGCACATAAATCACATAATACTCAAATAATTTCTCTTCATTACTTCAAAATAGGTTACAATTGTTGACCCTAACTATTACATCATCATACTAATGCTAAGCCAAAAGTGTGGGTGTTACAATTTGATATGACCCGTTGCGGGTTTCTATCGCCAACGAACACGAAATCTCTACATCGAGTGTTTATTAGGGTTGTGTCTTGGAGATTTTTGGGGTGCCTTATCCAATTTATATTATTCCTATCCCTATGGGGGATGTGTGTGTGTGATAGTGGAATGGATTGGTTGAGCATATTTTGTGTGATGATTAACTACGAGGGTCAGTGGGTGATAGTTCGAACCCCAAGTGGGGGGGGGGGGGCTGGTTATTTACAGAAAGGGTACGTGGTACCAAATCAACTTTTTGTTTCGATGCCAGGGCTCGACTATATATTCAGCATGGTTGTTTGGGCTATCTTGCATATGTGTTTGATACTCAGATTGGGAAGGAGGTTTCAGTTTCGGATGTACCTGTTGTTAGAGAGTTTGTTGATGTGTTCCCAGAGTAGTTACCCGATGTGCCTTTAAGAGGCAGGTTGAGTTCAAGAACGATTTGCTTCCAAGTGTGGCTCTTATTGCTAAGGTGACGTACCGATAGGCACCACATGAGATGCATGAGTTGTCCTCATAGCTTCAGGAGTTGTTGGGCAAGCAGTTTATCAAACCGAGAAGTTCGTCGTGGGGAGCACCGATTTTTTTCGTCAAGAAGAAGGATGGTTCACACCGAATGTGAATTGATTACCAGGAGTTGAACAAATTAAAGATGAGTTTTCCTCACTGTACTTGTGGGCCGAAGGCACCAAGGCCGTCCCACCGGGTTTGATATCCTAGAAGTATAGAATGATGTTATGCTGAATATGTAGTAGATATGTATGATTATTTGATGACTGCTTATACGTGTTAGACTGGTAGATCTATAGGACTACCTGTAATTACTGGCTATATGATTAATTGTCTATTGAAAATGTTTGTTATCTATTATATGTCGAGATGCTATGCTTGGTGTTGAGATTGTATTGCTTTGTGCTCGTAGTCAAAAGATCGAGCAATCTAACCAGGAGGTTGTGGACCAGGTAATCCAACCGGGAGGTTGCGAACCTTATACATTATCTGTAAGGCAATCCAACTAGGAGGTTGTGGGCCAGGGTAATCCAACCGGGAGGTTGTGGACCCACCATGGAGTATTGTATATGTTATATGTATGTGTGGTGGTACCTTGGGGGTACTCACTAAGCTTTGGATTATAGATTTAGTTATTTTGGGTACTTCAGATGATCGTGGCAAGGAGAATGTGTGATCGTACACATCCTTCGGTGACATGTTTTTGGAGATTTTATGTTACACGAATCTTGGGAATATTTGTATTGGACATTTAATGTATATGGTTTTAATTTGAAAACAACGATTTCCTTTAAATTAAAAATGAAAATTTTTATTGTGTTTTTGGGATGTTATACCCAATATACCACATATTCCACCATACATTTAGTGCATAGACATAAAGCCCTCGGCTCTAGTGTCGACCTATCAACATGCGTACAACATACATATCAGTATAGAACGTGTGAATGTTGTGGTCCTCCCACAGTCTTATGTATGGTTTCCATGGTCTTTCATACAAGTGTCATGGTCCTCTCATGGTCTTTCAAGCAATTTCCAGGGACCAAATCCTCATCTTTCATACATTACATAAACTTAAACGTAGTCATGGATCAAATAGACAGTCGAACAGATGACCCACTCAAGTGTGAACAATCAGATAAGAACATCGCAATCGGGCATTAGACCAAGAGTTCTGAGGCTAGCTTTCCCTAGTTACCCTGCCATTGACCGCTTCTGAATTAAGTCATTCGCTGGTTAACCATCCATAATACTGATAACTAGCCTTCCCCAGTTTCCCTTCCAACATAACTCCTAACAGCATCATACAATCAACATGCAAGACCCTATCAATCTAGCATATCAAAGTGTTTTTGTTTTTTCTAAGGCAAAATGTATGCAGTCTGCGAACCACATATGCACACCTCTGCAGTAGAAAAGGTAGACCAAACGTCTGTTGTATGAAATAAGAATACTATTTGTTTTTTAACATCTGCAATCTATTAAAATAAATGCAAATCATAATAAACTAGTTTTTTAAAAACTTAAAAAAGTTTTTCAATACCTTTTGACTTTATTATAGATATTAACAAATCGACATCAAATTCTATGTATTATTGTATAAATTGTGAAAATAAAATGATATGAATTAACGTATATATTTAATAAAATCCAACAATCTTTTGTCACAAAGTTATACCTAAATATTGTAACTATGATTCAAAAAATTTAACATATAAAATGGAAGAAATAAACTTTGATATTAAAATGAAATTTTCAAAATTTTTATTTTACAGTTTCAATTAATTCAATTAAACTTTAACCATAAGTATTTTTCCCAAGAACTGGAAATACTGCATTAAATAATTTTTATAAATTTGGCATAAAAAATATAAGACAATATTAATATTTTTTTTCATATCCATATAAACATCTCTAAGACTTAAGCGATCATTATTGTAATTAAATATTTATTTATTTCATATAAAGGTCATGTTTGTGTCATTGGACCATTTTTTCTTGAAGTATTGTAACTTTATTTTTTCCAAATTGTTTATCATAGATGATGTTGGAATAAATCTAAGTTTAAAAAACATAATAAAAAAACCAATATATATGTGTTTTTTAGGCTATAAGATGTATGAAGAGGTTAGAAAACTATGGTCCACATCTGCGCCAAGAAGAGGACACGCAGACCTTTTTAGGTCTGCAGTCTTCAAAAAAAAATAGTCTGCGAATGCTAATGTCTGTGCGTGGTCTGCGACGCACAGACAAAAGAGGCCAATAAAATGTCCAGACAAAAAACTAACAACACCCAAGACACCAAGTGTTCTAACTACACATGCATAAAAGGTAGTTATCCTAGTTAACTAGCATACGTGTAATCTAACAGTATCTCTATCCTACCATGCAAAATATATACAATGGGATACGAGGCACAGTGAAAAACTCACCTAAACTAAAGAATCGTAGAAGCACAACAACACTCTTACACCTTGTACTGCTCAATCCTGTGAACCGACTAACACCAAAAGATTTGAATCCTCAATCAACAACTTAAATCCTCCAAGTTTGACCCCAAGTTAAACTTGTCAAAAGTCAACGGTCAACGGTAAACAAAAGTTAACAGTCAATCAAGTCAACAGCCACCATGACGTGGAGACCTCTTGACCACGTCATGGGCATGAAAGGACATTGTCACGTCGTGGAGCCTCCTTGGCCACATTGTGGGCATGTTCGGACAAAACAATCGTGAGACTAGACTCTACTGCTTCGTGGTCACTCCTTGGTCATGTCGTGAGACTTACAGATCTAAGCCCAAAACTTTAGTCATTCTTAATGACTTAATGGATAAAGTTTTCAACTTTATCCATTAGGACCTCACCCCAAAAGAAGATCCATAATCCTACGTCCAAAATGACATAAATCCTTCACAAAACAAGCATGGCTCTAAGGACAAGATCAAGCTACCAACTTTCCAACAAGACAAGGTCCATAAGACAATCCTTAGTACTTAGAAGGGGCTGGAGTCATCTCAACTCTAAGCATATCGCCAAAAAGGGACCAAAAGATAGATCTAACAAACTAGAAGCAAATATTAAAGCTTATACACACAATGGTCTAGAAATAAAGTCACTTTGCTAGATCTACACTTGAGCTTTTCACTAAAACACCTTGCAAGCAACTTTATCTTCAAGCTCCACACCAAAACATGATAAATGAGCCTTGAAGTGTCCAAGGACACCAAGAACACCTCAATAATAACCAATGGGGATAGGGTTTAGAGATAGGATAGTGGAGGATGAAGAGAATGGCCTGACCCTAAAGTTAAGATCCTTAAATATGGGAAAAACCCTAAAAAAACCATGGGCTTGGGTTGCATCATCTGTCATTTCATGTCCATCAACCCTCCATGTCGTGGCATGTGGTTTTCCCCAAAAATCATAGCTTAGACTCCATTAATCCTTTAATTGATCCGTTCTGGAAAATGGGTGTTACAACAAGAACATAGAGATTAAACCCTTAATGAAAAAACAAAAAGAGCCAAAGTAAAAACAACAAAAAGAAAAAGTGAAGAGACCTCGAGGTTTAACACAATTGGACCCTAATAATTCCACCATAAAGATTCATATGCAATAGAAATCATGTTCGCTTGACCAAAACATATTCATCCTCTTGATTTCCATTTTTATTCTTCCTTAACGATGGATATAACCATCCGCTCACTACCAAGTCAGTGTATACAAAATCATTATTTAATTAAGTGAGTTTGGAAACTCATTTATCTGATTAAGTTCCTCTAATGCAATTTCCATAGAAGAAGATGAAAAGTCAATATTTTTCATGGACACTTTAGCCATAGTAGCTTGCATGTATCTCAAGGAACAAAAAACGTGTTTGTAGCACTAATCTAATGAGTTTTAGAAAATTAATGGTGGAGTTGCCTTTGATGCCAACTGCAGCCACATTGTGTGCCCGGGCAACCATTTATGGTGTAGGGAAATTTTTTAGTGTTTTATTGGATTATAGATAATTGAATAGAATGCATGGATTCGTGTAGGTTGGGTTGCGATTCAGTCGTGGTACTGATGGTACAACCAATAACACCATTTTACCACCGGTTGGTACTGTATAACTAGAGAGTTGTATGATAGATGATTGTCTCTGTGATACTCATCTAAGGTTGCTACTATCTGTAACATGTTTACGTGTTAGTATGATGTGATTATGTGCTATGTGTTATGTGGTAGTAGTAGGGGGTGAAATAGTTCCCAGTGTCCGGTCGTAAGGACCGAAGGGGTAGGTCAGGCACCCAGATATGCCTGGCAGTATCCGGTCGTAAGGACCGAAGGGGTAGGTCGGGCACCCAGATATGCCCGACAGTGTCTGGTCGTAAGGACCGAAGGGGAGACCAGCACCCAGATATGTTAGTCAGTATCCGGTTGAGAGGACCGAAAGGGTAGGTCGGGCACCCAGATATGCCCGACAGTATATGTTTGTTATGTGATTATTTGGTATGTGGTACAGTGGGGGAACTCACTAAGCTTCGTGCTTACAGTTTTCAGTTTTGGTTTCAGGTACCTCTTCTTCGAAGGGGAAGGAGCTGGCGCGGTAGCGGTACATCACACACAGGCTTTATATTCCGCATTATGATATCACCGGGGGATTTGTACTATGACACTTTTATGTTTTATAAAAAATGTTTTCCAAACATGCAATATCTTTTGTGAAATGATATGATCGTTGGACGTTTTATTCTTAATGTTTTGCTAAGTGCATGTTTTAAAAATGAAATTTTTGGCTCGTATTTTTGGGACGTTACAAGTTGGTATCAGAGCCCTGGTTTGAGGGATTCGGACACACCTTCGGGGGTGTTTGAACTCAAATCGAGGGATTAAAAGATTATGGAAAAAGAAAATGTTTTCTAAAAGGCTAAGTAAAGGGTTTTAAGAAAGAACAAAGTGTGTGATGTGCGCGACCGGCCGAGCTCAAGTAAATATTCCCCAAAGTACCCATACAAGCTTATGTTATGTTTATCAGTTTCAGTAGAACAGCATGCTAGAATAGGACTAAGGATCTAGGAGTGATGCCTTATGTGCCTACTTATGTGCTTCAGTGTATGAAAAGTTGCATGCTAGAACTGAGTAGACAGCAGTAGGATAGCCTGTTTAGGTTATGCCTGATAGTACGAGTTTAGCATTGTATGCTAGTTCAGTTTTTCTCTACGAGGATAGAGTTGCTTGAGATTGTTTCCTTTTGTCCAAATGTTGTTTGCTTTTCGCTATGTGGGCTTTGAGTGATGGGAGTTAGCTGTTAGGTGAATACGTTAAGGTCACATGTGATCAGGGTTGAATAATCTCAGAGTGTTGGATTTGACCCTATTGCGTAGCTCTTGTTTGAGTCCTAACTGTTGTAGGGATGAGTCCCTTACTCGAAGGATTATCCGAGCCTCGTCACATGTGATTGTATTCAGGTAATAACTAATTGGCATCACCAAGAGACCTTCAGCAGCTGAGGACTGGGTTGGGTGGAGTCAGAGGTTTCCTAGGGTAAGCCTAGGATAAGAGTAGCAGAGATCAGCGGTAGTGAAAGGGACCTGGTGGAGTCAAGGCAGTCCTTGGAGAAGGTACGGATAGATATGGAAGGTAGTATGGGCCCGTACTACTGAAAGCAGAGGATCCGTACCCGAATCGAGGAAAGCCAAGATAAGACTAGGGAACTTGTAGTAGGTGTGATCCCTCCAGAAGTATCAGTATCGCTAACAATTGTTATTTCTTTTGTATTTCAGAATGGTGGTACTACGCTCGAGGCCAGCAGTTGGCAGTACAGGAGAGGGATCGGGTTCGGAATCAGTTTTCGAGCCAGTAGATGAGGGGCTATGCGAGTTCATCGCGTCAGAGATCACCAGAGGCATCCTTGAGTCGACCCCCATTATCTTCAGGTCGATCAAGGAAGGGATATTGGAGTTGATGGAGGATCGCCTCCGGGCATTCAGGAGCGACATGGCATCTAGCCAGTCGGGATCTCGCACACTGTCCTTTAAGGACTTTCGTGGCAGTGGTGCGCCGGATTTTCACGGGGCGAAGGACCCCATAGCTGCCAGACGATGGATTGCAGACATTGAGTTTGCACAGATGATTAGCTTCTACCCTGAGGGGTCGAATGTGAGGTTCACAGCAGGGTGTTTACGAGATCGAGCTAGGGATTGGTGGGAGTCCGTGGGAGACTCGTTGGGAGCCTCGGCTGTCGAGGCTATGACTTGGTCGGACTTCGCGACCAAGTTCAGGGCAGAGTTCGCGCCGGCTGTCGAGCTTCAGCAGTTGGCCAGGGAGTTCTTGGATATGAGGCAGACGATGGAGACTGTGGCGGAGATCACCGCCAAGTTCCGAGAGAGGGCATTGCTGGTGCCCTAATACACGAGTGATGAGGATATGAGGAGGACCTGCTACCATGATATGCTCCGAGCTGATATTCGGGAGCATGTTAGTTTTTCAGCTTGCCCCACTTTGGACTCTATGATTGCCAGGGCAAGGGAGAGGGAGATGGATCTGGAGCACATCCGGAAGAGGAAAGCGGAGGAGGTGCATGTTATGGGGGCTTCGAGAAAGAAGCCCAAGGGATTGGATGCGGGGCCGAAAGGCCAACAGGGGCGGGGCCGCTGTAAGAAATGCGGCAGGGCGCACGAGGGAGCGTGCAAGATGGGATCGTCAGGCTGCTATAAGTGCGGCAAGTCAGGGCACTTCAGCCGAGATTGTACCGCCCCTGCACCAGTGATGCAGACGTCTGAGTTTCTGTGTTTCCACTGCAACCAGAGGGGCCACAAGAAGGCCAATTGCCCCCAGTTGACAGCATCAGCGCCGGTTAAGGCGCCAGCTCCAGCTACCCTGCGGATTACAGATGGCCAACAGGGCAAGGCAGAGGCTCCAGTGGTGAGGAGTTGGGCGTTTCAGCTGACGGCAGAGGAGGCATGCGCGGCACCCGATGTGGTGACGGGTATGATTCTTTCCCTCTATTTTTTTGTGATGTTATGATATTGATATGTGCTCTGTGTATATGCATTAGGATCATTCCATGTGAACGGTATTCCTATCCAGGTGTTGTTTGACTCGGGGGCCACCCGGTCATTTGTTTCCCTTGCGCTTAGCAAGAGGTTTACTGAGTCTTCAGGCATGTTGGATTGCCCTTTAGAGGTAGAGATTGTCGATGATCAATCGGTGCGAGCATCAGCAGTGTTCAGGGATTGTGTTCTGAGGTTATTTGAGGAGCGCTATTTGGTGGATTTGGTTCCTATCCCGTTGCGGGGGAACAAGGTGATTATAGGCATGGATTGGTTGAGCCCTAATGGGGCGGTGAGAGATTGCACACAGCAGCTAGTGCGGATCAGGACCCCGAGTGGGGGAGAGTTGGTGATTCACGGCGAGAGGCCACAGTGTGGACCTGCAGTATGTTCAGCAGCGAGAGCTAGGCACTACCTTCAGCAGGGTTGCGCGGCATATGTCGCGTAAGTTATGGATACTCGGGAGACGGGTAAAACGACGGTGAGCGAGGTTCCAGTGGTGCGAGACTACGCTGATGTGTTCCCGGAGGAGCTTCCTGGAATACCTCCGGAGCGTCAGGTGGAGTTCAGCATCGACCTAGTTCCTAGTGCGGCTCCAATAGCCAAGGCACCCTATCGGTTGGCTCCTCCCGAGATGAAGGAGTTGTCTACGCAGCTGTAGGAGCTGCTAGACAAGGGATTTATTCGACCGAGCAGTTCACCCTGGGGAGCCCCGATCCTATTTGTGAAGAAGAAGGACGGGTCGCATCGGATGTGTATAGATTACCGGGAGCTGAATAAGGTAACGGTGAAGAACCGTTACCCACTCCTGAGGATTGATGATCTCTTTGATCAGCTGCAGGGAGCATCTTGGTTCTCCAAGATCGATTTGCATTCAGGTTATCATCAGATGAGGGGCAGAGAAGAGGATGCACAGAAGACCGTGTTTCGGACGCTCTATGGCCATTATGAGTTCGTGGTGATGTCGTTCGGGCTCTCTAATGCTCTTGCCGCGTTCATGGACCTCATGAACCGCGTGTGTAGACCGATGTTGGATCGTTCTGTGATAGTTTTCATTGATGACATCTTGGTTTATTCCAAGACGCAGGAGGAGCATGAGGAGCATCTGAGAGAGGTTTTGGAGACCCTGAGGAGGGAGAGCTTGTACGCCAAGTTCTCCAAATGTGAGTTTTGGTTACGCGAGGTGCAGTTTCTTGGGCACCTCGTCAACTAGAACGGGATTTCAGTAGAGCCGGCCAGGGTGGAGGTCGTGATGAGGTGGGAGGTTCCGAAGTCTCCATCCGAGATTCAGAGTTTCCTAGGATTGGCAGGCTACTATCAGAGATTCATTCGGGATTTCTCCAAGATAGTTGTACCCCTGACACGGTTGAGTAGGAAAGTCGTGGTCTTTCGATGGGGGCCTGAGCAGCAGGCAGCGTTCGAGATTCTGAGGCAGAGATTGTGTAAGGCGCCAATCTTAGCCCTGCCCGAGGGCGTAGAGGATTTTGTGGTATACTGTGATGCGTCGATCTCAAGTTTGGGCGCAGTATTGATGCAGAGGGGCATGTCATTGCTTATGCTTCGAGGCAGCTCAAGCCACACGAGGCGAACTACCCGACGCATGATTTGGACTTGGGGGCAGTGGTTTTCGCCCTCAAGATTTGGCGGCATTACCTCTACAGGGTTCGATGTACCATTTACACGGACCACAAGAGTTTGAGGTACCTCATGGATCAGCCGAATCTGAACATGAGGCAGCATCGGTGGTTGGACGTGGTGAAGGATTATGATTGCGAGATCCTTTACCACCCGGGGAAGGCCAATGTGGTGGCTGATACGCTTAGCTGCAAGGCGGCGCCGATCAGGGATATTTTCATGAGGATGACTGTGGTGACTCCCCTATTGGAGCAGATTCGGGAGGCTCAACAGGAGGCTATAAAGGAGGAACATCAGAAGAGTGAGCGAATAGTGGGTCAAGTCACCTCCTTCGATTATGATAGTCGAGGGTTATTGACACTACACCGTAGGGTGTGGGTGCCGTATCATGGAGGCGTGCGCCGGATCTTGATGGAGGAGGCGCACAAATCTCGATTCTCTATTCATCCAGGGGCGACGAAGATGTATAGGGATCTTCGTCTAGACTATTGGTAGCCCTGCATGAAGCGGGATGTGGCGTGATACGTCGAGCGGTGTTTGACCTGCAGGAAGGTCAAGGCCGAGCATCAGAGACCGCACGGCAAGATGCAGCCGTTGGACATCCCGTTGTGGAAATGGGAGCATATTAAGATGGATTTTATCACAAAGCTTCCCCGGACAGCGCGAGGAGTGGATTCGATTTGGGTCATCGTGGATCGATTGACCAAGAGCACCCATTTTATTCCGATTCAGGAAAGTATCTCTGCCGAAAAGTTGGCTGATATCTACATCAGGGAGATAGTGGCGCGGCACGGGGTGCCAATGTCAGTGATATCAGATCGAGATGTGCGGTTCACTTCCATGTTTTGGAAGAAGTTTCATGATGAGTTGGGCACTCGTCTGCACTTTAGCACCGCCTTTCACTAGCAGACAGATGGTCAGAGTGAGGGGACCATCCACACGTTGGGGGATATGTTGCGGGCATGCGTGCTAGACTTCGGTGGTAGCTGGGATACCTATCTTCCTTTGGCTGAGTTCTCGTACAACAACAGCTACCACGCGAGTATTGACCGTCCTCCATTCGAGATGTTGTACGGTCGGAGGTGCAGGACCCCGATATGTTGGGGTGAAGTTGGCCAGAGGGTCATGGGGAGCACCGAGGTGGTGCTCAAGACAACCGAGAGAATCCAGCAGGTTCGGAGCAGGCTTCAGACTGTGCAGAGTCGGCAGAAAAGTTATGCCGACAAGCGTTGATCAGACCTGGAGTTCCAGGTCGGGGATATGGTTCTCCTGAAAGTGTCGCCTTGGAAAGGCGTCATCCGATTCAGGAAGCGGGGCGAGTTGGGCCCGAGGTACATTGGACCGTTCAGGATTGTAGCTCGGGTGGGCAAGGTGGCATATAGGCTGCATCTGCCAGCCGAACTCAGCCAGATCCATAGCACATTCCATGTCTCCCAGCTGCGGAAGTGTCTCGTGGATGATTCAGCGGTGGTGCCCTTAGAGGATATACAGGTGGATGACAGCCTGAATTACATTGAGCGCCCAGTCGCAATCCTCGATCGGAAGTCGAAGGATCTAAGGAACAAGATGGTGGAGTTAGTGAAGGTGCAGTGGCAGCACCGAAAGGGGTCCGAGTGGACTTCGGAGCCGGTGGAAGAAATGATGGAGCATTACCCCGAGCTGTTTCAGGATCGAGCAGCAGACTTCGAGGACGAAGTCTAAAATAAGTGGGGGAGATTTGTAGCACCTGGTTCCTGGTACGTAAAATTTATCTTGGTGTTTTTCATTTTTGGCCTTGGACTCGGCGAGTTGTAGGTCCGACTCGCCGAGTAGAGACGGGATCCGGAACACATTTAAGTTGGCGACTCGGCGAGTCCATATTCTGGACTCGGCGAGTCCCCGCTGTCTGATGAAACCCTAAATTTCAAGGGTTTGCACCCTATTTAAACCCTCTTATCTGCCCCCAAGCTCGCCCCCTTCACCCTCAGAGCTCTATACTTCGTTCAAGCCTTGTTCCTTGTGAGTTTGAAGCATTTTGGTGTGTTTTCTTGAAGATTTTGAGAGGAAGGAGAGTAGATCAAGAAGAAGAGGAGGAGGCCAGGCATCTTTGAGCTATCTCAGTGTTTTCCTTAAGGTATAACTCGATTTCCCTCTATTTTCATGCTTATAGCCCTTTTTAGCTCCATGGAAGTCCTTCTTGAGTTTTTCCCCAAGCTTGATTGTGCCTTATGGTTTGTAATAAGTTGTTAGCCTCTAGATCTAGGTGTGATTGAGCTCCAGGAGTTTAGATCTACTGCCTTTAGGGAGCCATATTGCATGAAAGCCTTAGATCTACTCCTTTGGTGCATTTTAAGCCCTAAAACCTTCATTGGTGAATATTTACACGTAAAGTTGGAAACTTTATGTGTTATTCATGCCCTAGAAACCCAGTTCTATGAATAGCATGAGTTGGATTCAAGCAGAATCGCGTGTATAGTATTTGCATGTGGCCGACTCGGCGAGTCGTTCATCTGATTCGGCGAGTCGAGTCGCGAGTCCCCGAGTTTTCCCCTTTTTCGTGCTTACGGGGTGGAATGGTGAGTCGTGGGATAAGACTCAGCGAGTCGGAAGCTAGACTCACTCGTGAAGTAACCCGGCGAGTCAATGCCATGACTCGGCGAGTTCAAGGCAATCTTCTTGCCTCAAGAACAACTCGGCGAGTTGCTCATACAACTCGGCGAGTCACAGCTTAGAGTGTTCTTCGGATGAAGATGAACTCGGCGAGTTGTTCATACAACTCGGCAAGTACGATGAAGGATTATTGGCCTTAGGTATAGAAGGAAAACTCGTCGAGTCAACGCCTAACTCGACGAGTCGAGACGGACTTATGGTCAGACTAAGGGACAGGGACTCGGCGAGTTGGCAAGCCAACTCGGCGAGTCGGGTCAACTGGCAGTTGACTTGGACTTTGACTCTTGGTTGATTAGTGGTAAATGGTCATTTTACCCTGGGGTCGGTTAGCAATATTTGACTGAGTGTTTCGTGGGAATTATAGTCAGAGGATTCTCGGGGCAGCAACATCAGCAGACAGTCAGTTCCCGCGCAGATCAGCAGCTACTTTGAGGTGAGTTACCTTCCAATAGCGGTGGGTCTACGGCCACAATGTTGGCCCACCAGTAGGAGTTGTATGATAGATGATTGTCTCTGTGATACTCATCTAAGGTTGCTACTATCTGTAACATGTTTACGTGTTAGTATGATGTGATTATGTGCTATGTTTTATGTGGTAGTAGTAGGGGTGAAATAGTCCCCAGTGTCCAGTCGTAAGGACCGAAGGGGTAGGTCGGGCACCCAGATATGCCTGGTAGTATCCGGTCGTAAGGACCGAAGGGGTAGGTCGGGCACCCAGATATGCCCGACAGTGTCCGGTCGTAAGGACCGAAGGGGATACCAGCACCCAGATATTCTAGTCAGTATCCGGTCGAGAGGACCGAAGGGGTAGGTCGGGCACCCAGATATGCCCGGCAGTATATGTTTGTTATGTGATTATTCGGTATGTGGTACAATGGGGGAACTCACTAAGCTTCGTGCTTACAGTTTTCATTTTTGGTTTCAGGTACCTCTTCTTCGAAGGGGAAGGAGCTGGCGCGGTAGCGGTACATCACACACAGGCTTTATATTCCGCATTATAATATCACCGGGGGATTTGTACTCTGACACTTTTATGTTTTATAAAAAATGTTTTCCAGACATGCAATATCTTTTGTGAAATGATATGATCGTTGGACGTTTTATTCCTAATGTTTTGCTAAGTGCATGTTTTAAAAATGAAATTTTTGGACGTTACATCGGGCACCACCCACTGTCACCTCGGGCGGTAGTGGTCGACAACGGCTCATGGAGGCAGCCACCACCTTGTGGTAGTGGTTATCATTCTAGTCCAAATCATGTCTAAGCATCCCAAATAGCAATCCAATCACACACATATGCAAACAGCCACCCAAAACGACGACTGGTGGGGGCAGAAGGCGGTAGCCACCACCTCACGGTGGTGGTGGCGATTTTTGCCAAGAATTCATGCTCTAAACTCTACATGAACAATCCACGCCGAAACACACACACATATAAGCACACAACCACCTAATGCGGTGGTTGGTGGTGGCAGGAGGTGGCAATCACCACCTCACGGCGGTGGTGATGACCTTTCTTTGATTTCCGAACAAGATACACCCATACAACATCATAAATGCTAAAAAAACAATGCATACACGCCCCTTAACACACATGTGCATCACATTACAGCAACACACAAACACCCGATTGCGAAACACGAACACAGTCGCCCTTCACGGTGGCATGCGGCGGACATAGAGATTGGCAGCAGCTCACGGTGACCGCTCGGAGCGGCGGCAACGGCGATGGCGCGACAACAGATGGAGTGAAGAAGAGTAGAGGTGGGCGACTCCCACCGAAAACAGCAACAACAACACCGACGGACTGCTCTTTCATTTACCTAATGTCACGACGCTCCAATGGTAGCCTTCGTCTTCAACGGCGGTGTCACAACAACAGTGGAGCTCAGTGATGCAAGGAGACGAAGGGAAAGATGCTAGCGGCGGCTGGATAATGGTGATACAAGGTGGCGACTGTTGCAGAGCTTCTAGGATTAGGGTTTCATCCGGGAAAATGAGATGGAAAGAAGGCACCGAGTTTAATCTCGTGCCCTCATTCAAACATATGCTTATTTTTCCAAGTTTAGTCCCTCCCCACCAGATCCTTTTCAAACTAAGCCCAATAATTACCAAACATCCCTCAACATTCCAAAATCCTTTCAATTTAAGTTCAATATTTACCAAACACCTCCTAACTTCTAAAAATCTTTACAAAGTCAATCCGGAACTTACACTTTCAACTCCCAAAATCCAAATTATATCTTTTAACTCCCGAAACCAACACCCTAGTAAATATTAAGGATTTAGGTTTACAATAAAATAATATGATTTACATTTCAGGTTTAAAAGTTTATTATTCATTTACTTATCTAATTAAATTTCAACAGAATGTTACATATTGCCTCTACCTTCCAATGGTTATATGTCTTTTTAATCATATTATTTACATATATAAATACAAGACTCAACCACTTTACAATTCACACCTAAATCCATTTTCTTTCTTCTTTTTTACATAAATGGATTCTCTAATGAGTATGTGCACATCAAATATGTTACTGAAAAAATTGTTATCATCTTCATTTGAATTATCCAATAACTCAAACTTCTAGCAACAGTTTCTCGATCTGCACAAGTGCTCCTCAAAGATACTATAAGTTCAAGTATGCCTAGCACTCAGAGAACTCGTGTCAAGAGAGATCGTGAAGCTGTCAAAAGGTGTATGATCATAGATTACTTTGTTGATAATGAAATTTTTGGTAACGATCAATTATGAAGAAGATTTCAGTGAGTAGACATTTATTCAAGTGTATTGTTGAAGATATGTAAAGAAAATATTCATATTTCAAAACAACTTGGAATGCAAAGTATCATCGAAGTTTAAGTTCATTACATAAATACACATCTGGAATACGAAAACTAGCGTACAGGAACATGTCATATGTGTTGAATGATTACTTGAATATGTCGGAAAGAACTTAACATGAAAGCCTCCATCACTTCTGCCTACAGTATTATTAAGACGATTTGAGACAATATTTCGAGCAAACCAACATTTAACTTTTCTACGATCCACATGAATCCATACATGGTTTTTCTGGAATGCTAGGTAGCATTGATTGCACATATTGAAATTGGAGGAATTTTCCAACAACATCGGTTGGGAGCGATGGATTCCCTCCATCTTTAGGAGCATTTTTTTTTGAAAGGATGGGGAAAGGAGGGGCCTACTTGATAACATAAATAATAATAAAATGAGAAAATTATGGAAAATACCAAATTAAAGGCAAACTGGACTTTTTACAAGGATTTAATGGACTAAATTAAGCGATGTTAAAACCAAATACCAAATCCACAACCAAACTACATCAAAAGCAATGTTTGAAAAATGGAAAAAAAAAATTGATTGTACCCAAAAAAACAACAAACTACATGGATCATTTTTGTAGTTTTCTTTTATTTTTATAATTGCTTTAATTAATTATTTAAGTTTTAATAATTTTGAAATTACCTTAAAAGTTTAGTGTTAAATACAGGCTCCAATGTAAGCAACTTACTTACATATTCCTTATGTTTTGGACCTTGTGTTCGGAGTCACTGTAACATGATATAAATTACAATCACCATAACATCAAAAATTACATACTTGGTTACTTCCAACACTAGACAGATTCTTTTTGGACTAGTTTTCTGAGGAAGTCTATTTCCAATCGAAGTAGGAGATTGATATGTAAATATTCGGTTAATACCAATTTGGACAACATGATTGGCAACAAACAATGTCATCATATTCTGAGGCATACTAGTAATAACACTTAAAAACATTTTGGCGTCATTGTCATCAATTATCTACATAACATCGTTTGTTTTAAGATATTTGAAAAACAAACAAATAAGACCCGGTCATAACCGTAACTTGGAAGCAACTAGGTTGACCATCCCACCAAAATTGATATAATAAGTCAAATTCTTATCATAACACTTGTAATCTAGCGTTATATACTACATAAGAATATTGATTTTCTCCTACGACCATCCGGTACAAAAACATCCTTAAAATCTAGTTATTTGAACTGTTACTATATACTTCAATGTATAGGTCCATGTATTCTTGTATACTTGCAAGGCATGGCCTAAATGGCCTATTGTATTTGTTTATATACATTTCGTGCATTTCTTTTTTGAGGTAATGAAAATCAATACCCATTAACATGGTATCAGAGATTTCTTTCAAACCTTCCTGATATACCTCTATTTCCCTCCTATTCTTCGATCATTTCCTTCTTTCATCCTCTTCTTTCTTCTGCTAACCCTAATGACCGGTGAATCTTCACAGCCACCAACCCCTCCACCATGGCTTATGGTGTAACAAACATTAAAACCTATTTCCCATTCGTCCTTAACTTAGCCACCCATAACTACGACCCATGGCAAGATCTGTTCACTGCTCATTGCATCGCTTTTGAGGTTCTTTATCACATCGACGATACCTTTGACCCACCAAAATCCACTCCCACCGATTCCAGTTGGCAAAAAGTAGATAACTTAGTAACGCTTTGGCTATTTGGCTCCATTGATCAAAATCTCACCACCTCTATCTACTCTATTAACGCTACAACAAGGAGAATCCGGTTGAATATTGAAGCACTTTTCCAAAGAAATCAATAAGCTATTGCCATCCAACTTGTGAGTGATTTGTGTTTAATATCCATGGGGTACCTCTCTATACATGATTATTTTACCAAGGTGAAGAAACTAGCAGACCTTCTAGAGGGTAGTGGTGAGAAAGTAAAAGAAAAACATGTGGTTATCCACGCCCTTAACGGGTTATCAACCATGTTTGACAACAATGCAGGTATCATTTGATTTACTAAACCCTTACTTACTCTTGATGAAGCCAAATCCATGCTACAAATTGAAGAACAAAGGCTTCTGAATCAACGTGTACCTACCCCATCTCATACCAGTTACTATTCTTCACCACAATTTCTTAATGTCAACCAAAATCTAAACCCCTCTTTCTCCAATAATCGAGGTGGAGGCCACCAATACCGTCAGAATCACCAAGGTAATCATCACTAGCAAAATCGCCGTCGTGGACAGCCCCCGCAGTCCTTCGGAAACCCATATTTCTTCGTCGAACTACCTCTGGGACAACAGCCTTGTGGCTGGATTTTTGTTCCTCCTCTGGTGTCAATTCAGCAGTTGTCATGGTCTCATTCTACTATGCACCAAACTTGGCATGTTTATTCCCAGCATTAGCCAAGTTCCTCTTATACCACGCCCAAATCTAGCTCTTCTATTGGGCTTCTTGGACACCGACCACAGCAGGCCCAAACTTAACAACATGGCAATCCATAAGTACATTATCAGACCAGCAACATTGAACAACCCCCACGGGCATGGCTTGGCAGTCCATATCAGCCCACTTCACTCCCGAGCATGTTTAGCTCCATGTATTTGACCGACCCATCAAGTGGCGGATGAGTAATGGATACTGGGGACACCTACCACGTCCACGCAAACAAAGGTATACTAAAAATTGTTTCTAATAATGATAATAATCCTTGTTTTATTTTTGTTGGTAATGGTTCTACAATACCTATCAAAACCTCGGGACACACTTCATTTCCTTTGTCAAATCTATATCGTCCTTTACACTTACAAAGTGTCCTTATAACACCCAATATTATTAAAAATCTTATCTTTGTTCACCAATTTACTAGTCAAAATAATTGCCCTATCGATTTTCACCTGTTTGGTTTTACTATTCTTGATTACCAGACACGCCGCCCTCTAATCCGATGTCACAACTTCGGTCCTCTTTACTCGGTTACCAAGCCCACCAGTCATGCATTCATCTCTACCACCTCCACCATGTGGCATCAATGTCTTGGTCACCTCGACAATCCAATTTTGAAGCATTTACTTTCAAGTAGTTTTATTTCTTGTAATAAGGGATCATCCCGTGTCATTTACCAAGCATGTCAACTTGGCAAACACACTAGACTCCTATTTTCTATTTCCAACTCTATTGTTTCTGCACCATTTGACATTGTTCATTCGATTTATGGACTTCCCCTATTACTAGTTGTGGTGGTTTGCAATATTACATATTATTTATAGATCATTACTCTCATTATCTTTGGGTCTATCTACTTAAAAATAAATCAAAAGTTTTTCAGAAATTTCCTCTATTTATCTAATATTTTTCAAAATCAATTTGGGTCAACTATCAAACAATTCCAATGTGACAATGGTCAGGAATACAACAATGAATACTTTCACAACCATTTTTCATCTAATGGTATTTCCTTCCAATTCTCCCGCCCACACACCTCTCAATAAAATCGAAAATTTGACCACATGATTCTCACGATAAATAACATGATGCGCACTCTCTTATTTCACTCACACCTACCACTGAATTTTTGACCAGAAGCTCTACATATGGCTTCTCATCTTCTCAATATTCTCCCATCTGTATCTATTGCTAATGACACACCCTACTTTCGCCTCTTTTGCCAACACCCAACCTATGACCACCTCCGTGTTTTTGGTTGTCTCTGCTATCCTCCCCTTCACACTTCACAAAAACTCCAACCTTGCTCTACTCCTTACATCTTTCTTGGTTATCCCACTCACCATCATGGATTCCATTGCTATGATGTTTCCACCCGCAATATCATCATATCTCGTCACCTCACTTTTGACCAGTCCATATTTCCTTACGGCTCGGTCACTCCAACCAAACCGCCCTCCTATGACTTTCTCTCTGAAAAAAATATATATCCCATTCCCTGTCAAATTCTCCAACCTCTTGTACCTCCACCATCCACTAACAATCAACTTCCAGCTCCTCATACTCCTGATAATACACCTATTCCAGATGAACCCTCTCATATTTTGTCTCTTCCTTCTCCTTGTCCCTCCTCTCGTATGCACACTCGCTCTTAGAGTGGCATTGTTAAACCTAAACAACGCCTAAACCTTCACTCCATTTCTGTCTCCTATGTCCCGAGGTCCCACTTACAGGCTTTGAAAAGTCCAAACTAGCAAAAATCCATGAATAAGGAATACAGTGCACTTATTACAAATGGTACTTGGGTGTTAGTTCCTAGACCCCCAAAGCGAATGTAGTGTGCTCCATGTGGTTGTTCAAACATAAGTTCAATGTAGACGGGTCTCTCTCGCGTTATAAAGTGCGCCTAGTTGCTAACGAACGCAACCAACAGCAGGTGATTGATTGTGATGAGATGTTTAACCCAATTGTTAAACTGACTACCATACGTACAGATATTAGCTTGGCTATTTCACGACATTGGCCATCCATCAGTTAGATGTGAAGAATGCTTTTCTTCACAACCACCTATATGCACCAACCACTTGGTTTCCGAGACCAACAACATCCAAACTATATATATGTCACCTCTAGTGTTCGCTTTATGGCCTCAATCAGGCCCCCCGGGCATGGTATCATCGATTTGATCAGCATGTTACTCATATGGGTTTTCAGCATAACATCACTGATTCTTCATTGTTTACCTACCACCATGGATCTGACACCACATATCTTCTCCTGTATGTTGACAACATTGTCCTTACAGGCTCTTCCACAATGCTTCTTCACTCCATCATCACACAACTCAATAGAGAGTTTATGATCGATCTTGGGGCCCTTAACTATTTTTTGGATATTTCTGCCACTCGTACCTTACATGGCCTCTTTCTCTCTCAAAGAAAGTATGCCTCAAAGAATTTAGCTCGCGCTCCAGTGTAATCCAACTAGGATACTTGCTGAGACCACTCATAAGTTGGATAACACGGGTCATCTTGTTGATAACCCATTTCTATATCGCAGTCTCACCGGGGCTCTACAATACTTGACTTTCATTCGCCTGGGTATTGCTTTTGTGGTTCAGTATATCTGTCTTTTCATGCACGATCCTAGGGAACCTCATCTACATGCACTGAAGTGCATTCTATGCTACATTCGGGGAACCTTAGAATATGGACTTTTGCTTCACGTGTCTCCCTCATCAGACCTTTTTGCATATTATGATGTCGACTGGGGCGGATGTCCCGTATCTCGCCGATCTACCTCAAGTTATTGTGTATTTCTAGGTGACAATCTCATTTCATGGTCATCCAAGCGGCATGGTGTTATTTCTCGGTCGCGGCATTGCTAACGCCATAGTCGAGACATGTTGGCTTTGTAACCTTCTTCGTAAGCTTCGATATCCACCTGCTAAAGCCACGATTGTGTATTGTGACAACATCAGCTCGGTTTACATGTCAGCGAACCCGATCCAACATCAACGCACCAAACATATCAAGATTGACATCCATTTTGTGCATGATCAGGTCGCCAGAAGTCTAGTTCAAGTGCTCCACATTCCATCGTCCGCTCAATATGTGGATATTTTCACCAAAGGCCTTCCGACTCAATTATTCAACGACTTCAAAGACCAGTTTGAACGTCTGAAATACTCCTCCCAATAAAACTACAGGGGGGGTGTTAGTGTATACTTCTATGTATAATAGTTGTAACGCTCGGCCCAAATGGCCTATTGAATTTGTTTATATACCCTTCTTGTATTCTCGTTTGAGACAATGAGAATCGATACCCTTTAACATGAACAACTAAAATCTATAATGTATTCGTATAATTTGTTAAAGACCACGACCCTAAACACATATATAATGAAAACCCTTAAATTACATAATTTACTTGGTCCAAAATATAATTCTGAAATAAAATCTATGTCCTTAATATAATTACTTTGTGAGTCTATGACAGAAAAACGAATTATGAAATGTAGAATTGTTTAAAGGTTTTGGGATTGTTTTATGTCACATCTCAATGGTATTCTATTAGTCTGAAATAAAATTGGTTATATTTGAAAATTTGGGTTTCAGATATCATGGTCATTTCGTTAAATAAATAAATAAAAATTTAATCAATTTGTTAATTGATATTTTTGTGATGATTCCAAGAAATGAATGTGTTATGTATAACTAGATGAATGAGTAATTGAATCTGGTTGTTTTTATTTAGGAAACCAGTTCATGTGGACAATACGTATAATTAAGCAATTGTTGGGCACAAAATTGCTATCATTATGATAAATATAGAAAGATTGTTAGCTTCTTCTTTTCCGAAATTGTTAACCACGGTACATTACTTCTAATTAATTCTCCCAACAGCCACATCCCTTTCAACCTTTCATCATTCAATTACATGTTTAAACCTTAACTTCCAATTCCATTTCAAATATTATATATATTCTTCTTCATGCATGCAAAAATTTCACAAAGTTTTCAAAATAAATATGTTTTGGCACTAGCGGAGCCAAAAATATTGATATGGGGTACAAACGTTATATATATATATATATATATATATATATATATATATATATATATATATATATAAAATAATTTTCTAGGGATGTTGTAGTACCCCTAACGCTCCATGTAGCTCCACCACTGTGTTTTGGACTTATCAAAATCTAAGTTAACGTTTAACTTATCTTTCGCTTTTTATCTTTTGATGTTCTATAAATACTTCAACTTAATTTGGATTTCAATAACCCTTTGAAATCAACGTTTTAGAAACCATGTCTTAGTTGAATCGGTCTAATGATTGGTTCTTGGTTCAACTGTCGGATAAACTCAGTTTTCAGATTTTTCATGTTTTTTTGTTCTTACATACATATATATATACATCAATCAAAATACATAAATAATATATATATATATATATATATATATATATATATAATATCAAAACAAAATATAAATTTAGATTAATACCAATGGGCTAGATTATAATGTGGATTGACAATTATTGTGCGGACGTGTGGACAGTGTTATTCTATGAGAATTACTAAGAGAATAAGTTGTTTAGTAATGCAAATACGTTCAACATTACAAAAATATCGTCATTTTCATGCATTCTCACTAATTATTATTCATTTTTATTTTCACACATCGTTTTTCACTCATTTTCATTCTGACAGAATACGACTCAATAAACATTCTGACAGAATGAGAATAATAATAAAAAGTCTATAATAACCTTATAGACAGCTTAATTAGTAAGAATATGTGATAATGACAATAGTTATGTAAGATTGAACATATTAATATTATCAAACAACATATTTTCTTTGTCATTCTCACATAATAACATTGTCCATACGTCCGCACAATAAATGTCAAGTCACATTTGAACCTAGCTCTAATACCAATAACATCAAAAGTTTCATAAATTTACAATTTTTTTAGTAACAAAACCACACCACTTAAACTATAAAGAAAAAATATATCAAAGATCCAATACAAATGAATTTTTTGTTATTTTGAAGGTCTACAAAGTTGGCAAATATGAGCATCACAAATCAAGTCAAATGTTATATGATTATATCATATTCAATAATTCAAAGGTTCTCATAGTCACTTGCTAGATTTCTAAAAAATGGATATGCAACTGGTTATCAAACAAAATATGTGCACTATGATAAGATAATTTTAGATAGATGTGAAAAAATTCATCAAAGTTTGTTATACAAAAGTCTAATTTTCATGTGTTTTTATTTAATTTAACAGGTTCCGCCATGTTTTAACGATTCAATTTAACTTGTTGAACCGATTTTTTTTTAAAACCGACCGGTGTGTTCCAGTCCATAAATATACATAAAACCGGTGCTAGTTGAACCGTTTCCTTCTTCAGTTCCGGTCCAACCGATTCGAGTAGATTTTAAAATATTTGTTGAAATGCCATTTAGGGCTCTTGTTTTTCTTATTGCATCACGTCATGCCTTAATTACATGTATGATTTTTAATAGGAGGAATCTGAACTCAGAAACATGATGTCCTTTGTGTTGTGCCACAAATTGAAAATTTTAATTACCCACCATATATCGGTTCGATAAATTTCTTCAACTTTCCATTTTCATCTTTGTTTTGTTGTTGTAAATACCATGTTTAATACAAAAATGGGAATTTATTTAAAATAAACCAAAATTCATTGGCTCAAATAGTGTAGTAGTATATGTATATTACGAGATAATCAATTACAATGAGAGACAAATGTTGATGTTCCCCTATCGCAAACATGATTTCTAAAGGATTATGGAAAAGAAAAAAGATAAGATGTATAACTTAATGGTTTATGTGGACATTAATAAAGATTAGACTCTTATTAACTCTTGATAAGAATTACACGAAACGAATGAAAATGACTTTGTTTTCATTAGTTATGTTACCTTTGCTATGAAAAAACTCACATTTGGATTCAAGTATCAAACAAGTGATTGTAGAGATATTGTAGAAAATAAAATGTTCAAAAACTATAGAGTATAAACTATAAAATGATAAGAATCGTCTCTCCACCCTCTCAAAGATATATTATAATTATCTTAGAACTTGACATTCTCATTTTACCCTTACTAGGGGTGTGTTTGGTTCTGGAACCAGTAATGGAATAACCGAGAACCGAACATGAAGATCTACTAGAACCAAAGACATGTACATGACCAGCATAGTATAAGGGAACAAGTTCTTGTTCGGTTTTTGGTACACGAATGGTTGTATCGGGTTTAGAACCAGTTAAGATAGAAAAAGCTATGATGAAAGAATTGGAAACGGAAATAATAGAAAACCAAGACTTTTTTGGTACATAAATGTGTAAAGGGGGTTGTTTGGTATTTGTTTTTAGATTGTAGGGATTGTTTATGTAAAATATGAAATAGAAGAAGCTAAATAGGCCCCTAATAGCCGTAAGGTAATGTGAGTAGTTACGTATTATATGCTATAAGTAACAAAATTTGATCTTATTTCATACATTTATCATATAAGCATGTCATATTATCAATATTTATCGAGTTAGGAAAAGATCTTGAAAACATTAACGACAAGAGTTTGAGAGATATTGTATTAGACTTTGTGATTGCAGGACGTGACACCACATCAACAACTCTTTCTTGGGTTTACATGATCAAGAGACAGGATCATGTTGCAAATAAATTGTACACAAAACTGAAAGTGATTGAGCAAGATTGTGCAAAAAAGGACACATGTGTTTGGATCCTTGTGAAACACAAGATCTTGAATCATTTGACATGAGAACAAAGCAATTTGCAGAACTTATGAGTTATGACTTCGAAATTATTTGCATGTTGTATGCAATCAACGGAAAAAAGGCTTTTGAACTTCTGGTTTTGATTCTTGGAACCATTATACCCGATACACGCTAAGAACGAAACTAGTATAACCGAAAATCGAAATTGAGGGATCTTGAGAACTAATAACCGGACCCTTCAAACCTACTTGGTGCCAATTGGTTCAAGTTTACATTTAGTTTTTTGGTCAGAATGTCCACCCATAGTGTGTATTTTTCTTTTTAATTGATTATGATAAGAATTAACTAAACAACATATCCAACATCAAATTATATGTTTTAAACCAAGGCAAATGACACAAAGTACACTATGTTTTCATTTTATTTATTTTTTTCGATTTTGACAGTGGATTATTTTTTGTATAAAATCGAACATCACAAATTTCAATTTTGTTCAATGTTGACATTTTGATTTCCATTCAATGATACAAAATATACTAGTTTTTTATTGCATTTTCAATTTTTGTTCTAAAGATTCTAAGTTTTCATTTTTTTGACATTGCATTTTCCAACTCAACATGACAAACTAGGTACGGCTCGAGGGTCCGTCAAATGGTAGAAATTAAACGAAATTAGAAATTATGATGTTCAATTTAAAACGAAAAATAATATAATATCAAAATCGAAAAAAATAAAATGAAAACACAGTTCCTTTTGTATCATATGCCCTTCTTTCAGTATATAATGACTATAAAAACTTAACTCAAACTATTAATTCCTATTTATAATAAAAGTGAAACCGTAAAAACTCTTAAGAAATTAGGAAAAATATTCATTATAATAAAATGAAAATAAAATCTTAAAAATGTAAGGAAAAACATAATATTAAGAGTAAATTACATGAATGGTCCCTATGGTTTAGGGTAATTTGCGCATTTGGTCTCTAACTTATTTTTTTAACTCGGAATGTCCCTACTGTTTGTTTTTGTTACGTGTTTGGTCCCTGTCTTACCTAAAAAGACTATTTTTCCATTGATTTTTTAATTTATTTAAATAAATACACCCCCAACCCTAACCCCCTCACATTAACTTACCTACCCTACCAATTTTTCTCTATTTAAGGTAAGACAGGGACTAAGCGTGTAACAAAAACAAACAGTATGGACCAAACGCGTAACAAAAACAAACAATAGGGACTTTTCGAGTTAAAAAAATAAGTTAGGGACCAAGCATGCAAATTACCCCAAATCATAGGGATCATTCATGTAATTTACTCTAATATTAAATAAAGATTTAGGAAACCCCTAAAATGTCAAAATTTCGAGCCAATGTTACTTGATCAACTGAAGTAGTCGGTCCTTTACATTAGACCCCTATATTGATTCACTAGACTAGTAAGTTGGTTCATCAAATCGTTGCGATCTTCCTTCCCAACATGTTCTATAATGGCCTTTGTACGATCTATACAGAGTCTCATATATCCATGTACTATGGACCATATGTATGGTGCTCCATACATAATGTACAACATATACTATCAAAATGTTAAAAAACATGGTTTTTCAAAAGTTGCAAAAATTGCCAAAAACCTAACCCCTTTGACTTGCAAGGTAAATTGGGAAAGAGTTTTTACATCTATTTAGATGTAATTAGGCATTACCAAAGTGTAAAAATGATGCCAATAACATCAAATCCAACACCCAAACATCATCAATTCATCTAACACACCACATGTTCTACATTATCATCATCCATTAGGCAGGGAGACCCTTAAAAAAGTAGGGACATAAAAGTAGTTTTAAAGAGTTTTGAGATGAAATGTGTTATTTTAAAATAGAAAACTTTATGTTTATTTATATATTATCTTTGAGATATCTAACTCATATGTCACGTTCCCAACATAACATATTATTTTGACATTTGTTCAGGTGAGAACATGTGCCATAATATGGATAACTAAGAGGAATATATAGTCAAACAAAACATAATAAATATGAACTTGGGCTTGATATAGCTTAGAGATTTACTATATGCATTTGCATTTGTCTACATATTCATTGAGATTATCCTTCATATAACTTTAAAGAATTAAACCCATTTTTAAAGTTTTCTTGATTAGGGACTTTTGCTTTTATACCAAGATGGTTTGAATCGTTGAAAGTTTCTTTGTTAGAAAACTAATTGAAATTGTTCTTACATGAGTGATGTAAGGGTGGCATGTGGATTGTGGCATTGATCATGGCATGGCATATTCATATTTTACCATCATTCCCCCTATCACCACCATCTAGTTCGCATTTGGGTGCCATGGAAGTAGGCAGAAATAGTTAGTCACCACCATCGTTACAATTGCCATTGATTATCAACTTTCCTTGATTTTACACATTAAGATCGACATATTGTTTGGTCACATGTATTCTCAAGTAATTAAGTTAAACTTATTGTTATTGACCCTTGAATCGGTCTTACACACCTACTTATTATTATTATTGTCGGTTGTTGGATTATCTAAGCATTAACATAATATTGTACACGACATGTTTCACATTCGATTTTGAAAAATATAACTCGCTATAAATACAAATTCACAACTTTTAGAATACTTGGTGTCATAAAACCTTACGAGAAAATTGTTCCTTTTTTTTACACATTTGAGGAGATAAATTCTATTAAATTAATTAGGGGAGTAAATTTACATAATAACAGAAATGGAACCAGTTGGGTCTCAGAAATAGTTGATTTAATTTAACAAAGAAAGGGGTCCTTTTTTCCTATCACATGCATGCATTAAACATAAAAAACCTGTTTGAAGAAATTTTCTTACCCAGCTGACTTACCAAGATGCTTGATTTATCATCATAAAAAAAAGTCACATCCATTCTTATAAATGCATGATACATACGTGGGACCCATCTCCATAATCCACCATCCATATATATACACAATTACCACACCATTCTTACATAAAACCAAAGAAAAATAACTTGTTGAAAAAAAAAATGGGAAGAAGCCCATGTTGTTCAAAGATTGGTCTGAATAGAGGCTCATGGACAGCTTCTGAAGACAAGATTCTTAGTGATTATGTTAAGCTTCATGGTGAAGGAAAATGGAGACAGCTTCCCATCAAAGCAGGTATGTAGTATGTAGTATGTACCCTACCCTACCCCCCACCCCTTAATGTATAAATGTTTTTACAGGTTTAAAGAGGTGTGGAAAGAGTTGCAGGTTGAGATGGTTGAACTACTTGAAACCAGACATAAAGAGAGGAAACATTTCTTGTGATGAAGAAGATCTTATTATCAGGCTTCATAAACTATTGGGAAACAGGTGGGGTGTACATTATGCATTATGAGTTGTACCATGAAAATGTTTTGATGTTACTTGTTTTGGTTATTTTGTATGTGTGTGTAGATGGTCACTTATTGCAGGGAGGCTTCCAGGGAGAACAGACAATGAAATAAAGAACTACTGGAACACCACTCTTGCTAAAAAAGTTCATGATCTTCATCATTATAATCAGAATCATGATAATTCTGGTTCAAATTCGCATTCGAATTCTCAAGAAAACGTTAAAAGGAAAGAAAAGGAATGTGTGAGTGTGAATGAGATGAAGACAACGGAATCAATGTTTCCATTCTTTTACCATGAAGAGAATAACAATATTATTCATCCATCAAGTTTCAATCTTGATGTGAATGAAGGTGGTAGTTGTTCTTTATCGAATGTTTTCAACATGGATTTCACAGATTCCTTTAATCTAAGTGATCAAATGGTGAAAGCAGATGATATGTTATCAGGTTCTTCAACTATTACAACTTCTCCAGATGTTTCAAAGGAAATTCTGGATTATTTTTCTTCTATTCCTGAAATTGGAGGAGAATGGCTATCTTCTCTATGATTCTATGAATTATGTTTACATGAAACTACTGTATCATTCATCTATTATCTTTTAATAAAGCATTTTTATTATAAATAGAGATTCGAATGCTTACATTAGTGAAAACATTAGTTTCTAACTGATTGAGCAGTTGCTATCATCTGAAGCATGATTGTTGCATATTGAACAGCTGTGTGTTGCAAGGTGTATTGTCCAGATAAGCCAAACTCCCCAAAGTTTGGTTCCATGTGGACAAAATGACCTGCTAATGATCTTTTTGATAGAGCTTCTTGCCATATGTCAAAAAACTCACCCATGATTTTGTGAGACTTTTCCCATGAAGAAATTGGTCGATATTCCATCTACATAGTAAAAAAAAAAAAAAGAGAGAGACATTCATTATACATTATACATTATACATAGTCTTACCAAAAAAGATGAAAGAAATACAGCTTATTACCTCCATGACAATTCCCCTTAAACTTTCTGATTGAATGGAAACCACTTTACCCACCCTCAATTGGAAATCACCAAGTTGATATTGAAATCCCTAGATTATACAATATAAGAACATTAATCAAAGCCGTTTTATTGAAATGGTTTTAAGATTAGATGTATTGACTGAAAATGCTGACCTCAAAATTGAGTGCTACTCTAGTTTTGTAAGACTGGAGCTTTTCCATTATAGTCTGGATGGTGGAATCTGCTTCAAGAACTAATCTTTGTCCTCTTAAAACGAGGTAGTATTTGTTTGGTTGTTCTGGTAGTGATATTCCCAGAAAGTCACGGGGGAATTCTGATGGATTCGCTTGTTCTAAGAAGCAATTGCAAATCAATTCGTGGTTACTTGTGAAATTAAGGACCTTTCAAACCAGAAACCTCAAGATTTACCTTTGAGAACGGGTCTGTAGAAGCTGAGTGTAGCTTTCCATTTTCCTTCCTTGACACCATTGATGCTCTCAACACACTGCGAAACTTCAGCTAGTATCTGACTGTTCACGGTGTGTCCCGCATTGGGCTGCCAGTGCAAAATCCTAAATTACACACATAGGGTCGATAATTAGTTCCAGAAAAACACAGATATATACATATAGATAGGATAGATCAGGTCTAGGTGTATCTAGGTGCATACACCTTCAATCATCAACCACGAACAGCAAAGAAACAAAAAAAAAATAAAGCTTTAGAGCAGGTGCACTGTGATGATCTGATAGATTTTGGGGGTGGACTCTAATTGTGCACCGGTGTACGAAGTAGAGTCGAATAGAATTACCACTTTATAGGCATGGGGTTGAACGAGATGCAACGGCGAGGACAATGCCGATAATCGATACAGTGCAATGCTCCGATGTAGTGTTTGATGGAATCAAATGCTCACAATCCTCAATTGCAGGAAAACCCTAATCTTTTAGGCAGAAACTTTTTTTCCCAAATAGTAAATTACTGGTCTGTGGTAGCCACAAATTGTCACTCGGGTGTTTGGCGTGGGGAAAAGTATTTTTGTAAAAACACTTTTTACAAAAGTTATTAATTAAAATGTGTTTGGATTAGTTTTTGAAGGGAAAAAGTTAAAAATTAAAGTGTTTGATTTAATTTTTACATGTAAAATGACAAAAAAGGACATGTTTAGGGTAGATGAGAGGTATATTGGTAATTTAATATTTTTAGCTGGTGAAAAGTTGGGAAAAGTCAGGTAATCGTGACTTTTCAAAAAGACTCAAATTACTCTATGGGAAAAGTCATTTACAAAAGTCATTTTCCCTTTGTCAAACATCTTTTGGGACCTTTTCTAAAAGATAAAGTCAAAAGTCATTTATAAAGCTAAGGTCTCGTTTGATAGTTGCTGATTGAGAAAGTGCTGACTGAGAAAGATCTGTCTGGGTAAGAAATTCTGATTGGGTAAGAAATCCTGTTGTTTGATTGTACATCTGACTGAATGTGCTGAGTGATGAAAAATGACCATTTTACCCTGTTGTTATATATATTGATGGATTAAATTGTTGAATAATTATAAAAACATACATATTGTCATACAAAATCTAAATTACACACAAATAAAAAATGTCATACAAAATGTAAATTAAACATAAATAATTTAATATCCAAATAAAAACATAATTAAATTTAAAATAACATAATTTAATGTAAAGTAGGTGAAAGTAGTCGATTTGCAATCTGATCACACAAAACACGCATATATTCAACGGCTTCTGGACCCCATTCTATGCCTTGTATGTTTTCTCTATCAATTCCCCCACCTTGGACGTCAGGAGTAACCATAGTGTCCTCCTCAAAATTTCTAAACAAGTCATCTTCTATATTGTATTTCCTTATAAAATTATGGACCGCGACACAAGCAATGACTATGTCTCTTTGCACTGTAAAAGGATAAGGAGCCATTTGTTTTAAGATTGGGAATCTCGCCTTCAATACACCATAAGCACGCTCAATAACATTTCTAAGTTGTGCATGAGCATAATTGAACCTTTCTTCTCTAGTTAAAGGTCTACCTCTTCGAAAATCGGCTAACCAATACCTAGTATTGCGGTATGGAGCCATAAACCCACGAGTGTTTGTATATGCGGCATCCCAAAGGTAATATTTATCTGCAAAAGAATGTGACACATTATATAATGACACGTATTATATAAAGAAGATAGATAATAAAAATTATATAAAGATTACAAACCTGGTGGAGGAAATGGAAATCCAGAAGTCGAATTGAATGCAACTTATTTCAAAACTCTTGAATCATGTGCTATACCCTCCCATCCAGCCCAAACAAAGGTGAATATCATATCAAAATCACAAATTCCTATTACATTTTGAAAACATTCTCCTTTTCCTCTTCCTCTATAACGAGTTTGTTGATCAACAGGTACAACCGCATGTACAAGAGTTCCATCTAATGCACCAATTGCTCCGGAAAAAATATTTTTTAATCGTCTATGTCGTTCCGAGTTATGTCTTGTTGGGTTAGGAGTTGTTGGTACTATAATTTCTTTTGCAAAACACATCATTGTTGTTAGGACCTCGTGAAAACATTGATGAATCGTTTGTGTGGAATGATGAAATCTTCCCTTAACCGCGCGAAAACGTTCATTATGTCCTATAACATGTAAGAAGATAGTCATCTTCTCTTCAATGCTTATTGTCCTACTAGATTGCAACCAATTTTTTTGGGTAAAATGATTGCATAATAATGCAAATGCCTCTTGTGTAAGACGCATCATATCGAAACATTGTGTAGGGTCTCCGTACATCAAATCTTGTGTATATGCATACCCGCTTTGAATCGTTATCTCTAATTCTATGAATTCTGATTAGTCTGTGCCGGTTTGACCTCAACCAATAAAACACAAGTAAAAGAAAAGCTACAACTTCACCATCAGAAACCATACTTGATCTGTTACAAACAATTAGGTAACATGTTAAAGTAAAAAAATAATAATAATAATAATAATGCACCAAAAAAATGAGTAAACAACATCAAAAGTAACAAAAGTCATATAACAAAATACTAGTAAACCAAAAAGTCATCAAACATAGGATCCAAAAAACTAGTAAACATCATCCAAAAAAGTCATCAAACATAGGATCCAGAAAACTAGTAAACATCATAAAAAAAAACTAGTATCCAAACTTTTCTACCCGCACCTATCAAAGGTAACCATACTTCCTACCCGCACCCATCACCCACGACTCACAACTACTAAGCGAAAGTCGTAACCAAACTTTTCGAACATCAGCACTTTCACCAAATAGCAAAAGAGCGGTCTTGTGTCTTTCATCTTCTTCTCCCCATTCCATTTTGTTCAATTTCTCCATACACGCATCAACATCCTTATCCATTTCACTTTTTTCAATTCTTTCATTTTTTTCCACTAACGACCTTGCAAGCTTGACGATCTCCTCTTCAACTTCTAATGCCCTTGCATCTCTTTTTTTCCACCAACTCTTTTGTTTCCATCAACATCCTTATTTTTTGAACGCCCCGAAGATTCTTCACTTGCACCTACGTGTTGTGTTGAGGTTTCCATTGGAACATCATCATCAAAATCATGGGGACTAAACTCTTCTACAGGACGAGGGAGTGTAGAAGATGGCCCCCAACTTTGAAATCCGGTTGATGTCGACCCTTCAAATAGTTGGGTGCACAGATCAGGGAACAATAGGGGTTTAGTTTTCAATGACAACACGAACTTGTTCAACTGTTTACAATTTTTATAAATATTAGTATATGTTATAAAAATAATCATAATAGTATTGATTAAAAAAATAAATTTAATCAAATAGTATATGTTATAAAAATAATCATAATAGTATTGATTAAAAAAATATTACCTTCCCCTCTTCTTTCCATTGTTCATCGGTCAAATTAAATTTATTTTTTATAGGATCATATATATTGTCAGTTTTGTTTTTGAGTTTCACCCAAGCAACATACTTTGATTTGTAGTAGTCAAAGTGGTTTCTCATTTGCTTCTGATCAACCTCTTTACCGTGTTCGTTTATCAATTTTTCGCGTATTGTCTTCCATGAACTTGCCTTAAGCCCAGAACCCTCACGACCATTAGTGGTTAGTTCATGGATACATGCATCAAGAAAAGTTTTGTCCTCACTCTCGTTCCAAACCAACATCCTAAAACATTAATATTTAAAGTAATTTATCATAGTTTTTATCAAGTTAAAGAACAATTTTAAACATAAAACAATTTTCAACTAAGGAAGTTAACATCATCCTAAATTATGATTTGATAACTTATACACAAAACATCAATATTCAAGCTAACAATTTCACAAAAGATAACAACCTAACAATTAAGGTCAACAATATCAAATCTATAAAATTAGAAAAAAAAAAAAAAAAAACAGCCCAATTTTTGATTTACAAACCTACTTGTATTTTCCAATTCACAAGCTATAAAATCAAAATTCAGAAAAAAAAACTTCCAATTCACTTTCAATTTCAATTCATAAGCTATAAAATATGAACTGGAGAAACAAACTTCTAATGTGAATTGGAGAAAAAAACTTCAAATTCAGAAAAAAAAAAAAAAAAAAAAAAAAAAAAAAAACAAAACAAAACAAAACAAAACAAAAAACAACTAACAATTCACATTCAATTTTAGAATTCATAACATTAGAAAAAAAAACTTCAATTTTCAGTTCTTATACACAAAGAACTACAAAACAAAACATAAACAAACTTCCAATTCACATATAATTTCGAAATTCATTATATTAGAACAAACAATTTCAGATTTTAAACAAACAATTTCATAATATGAACATACAGCTTATCATATGAACATACAAAAAAAAAACAGCCCAATTTTTTATTTACAAACAATTTCAGATTTCTTGTACACAAAGAACTATAAAAAAGAACAAAAAAAGCTTATCATATGAACATACAGCTTAAGAATTCATAATATTCTAACAAATACTAATTTGATTTCATAAAGAACTACAAATTTCATACCATCAAAGCATAAATGATATCTGATTTTGAAAATTATTAACAGAAAAATCATGTAACCTGTGTGATGGATCGAGAAGGCGTCACTGATGGCGGTGGCGGAGGTCCGGCAATCCAGCGGCGGAGGTCCGATCCGACTGTTTGGCGTTTGTTGTGGAGTTGTTCCTGGCGGTTGGTGTGCTTTTAGGTAACTGGAAGGGAAGCGAAGGGGGACGAGACCTAATAACGACGCAGGGCAAGATAAGGGCAATATTGTCTAATTTCCAGTCAGCAACTATTTGAGGCCTGAGCCAGAAAGCGATTTGGGTCAACAATCTTACCGAGAAAGCTAAAATCAAACACCAAAAGGTCTGACCGAGTCAGCCCATTTTGCTGAATCGACCCAGTCAGACATTTATCAAACAAGGCCTAAGCCAAACACCCTCTCAAAGTCACTTTCAAATTTTTAACAGTGTTTTATTTTCGGACAAATTATATAAAAGTTGACAGAAATATATGTATTTACTCGGTGAAGTTTTATTTTCGACAAATATATCTATTTATTGTTTTACGTATTTTATGTTCATTAAAACTAGAGTTTTGCAACTTGTTTTTTGATTTTATATTTCTTAGTATTTCCGAACAATTAAAACACTTATGTTTGACATAAATTTTCGATTTTACCATTTTTTTGGTTCGTTAAAGTCCTTACGTTTGTTAATATATATATATATATATATATATATATATATATATATATATATATATATATATATATATATATATATATATATATATATATATCGTATGAATATGTTTGTGTTATTTAGACCGGTTTAGAATAGATTGATCCAATTCTGTCCATCTTTGATCCGAGTTGATTCGATTTTGTGACATCCCCAATTTTCACGACCAAAAAAGACCGATTTTGTTTATGCTTTGTAAAAATCAGAGTACTTCAATTCATAAAAATGTTGCGGAATTTGTTCCCAAAAAAACACGATAAATACGTTATCAAAACATTTTCAAAGAAACGTATTTTATTCATTTTAAAATGTTTGTGATGTCATCGTCAATACAGAAACATAAGCATAAACGGAACTTACATTTATTTACACTAGTGATCTACATCTCTTTAATCTCTCAGTGTAATATGACTTCGTATCAACACCTGTGATATAAATAAACTGAGTGGGTCAGGTTGGGAAACCTGGTGAGTACATAGAGTTTTCAACCCACAATAATATAATTATTATGTTTAAACAATCAAACAATCAACCCAATTACCCATCCCCATTATCTTCTTACTCTTAAGTATTTAACCTAAGAGTCATCTATCCTGCATTCGTTTATTCCTAAGTCCCTTACTTCCTAGGTTATAGGACTGACACTAAATCCATAGCTGTCAATGCTCGTTCGTAAGGCACTAATTCCATAGTTGCTATAGTTTATTCATCGGGTACTAAATCCATAGCTACCAGTGTTTATCTACTGGGTACTAAGTCCATAGCTACCAATTCCTAAGAGGTACTAAATCCATAGCTACCGTTGTTTGTCCAATAGGCACTAAGTCCATAGTTGTCGAGGTTATTTATTAGGCACCAAGTCTGTAGTTGCCTATGTTTACTCACATCATCTTTTATCTCTCATCATTCATATACCCATGTCATACCCAACATATTCGTATATATATAATATGTATACAGTTTAAATCATTTAAAACATGTATAAAACGTTCATCCAGCATAGACAACAAGTATTCAGATAATATGCACACATAGCACGTAGTTTATATAAAATAATTCATATCTATGTGTAAGATGAAAGTAACTATGCACTCACTTGAAAGGTGGTGACTCAGCACTCGGACAACGCTTTGATACTCTCAAAACGATTTCCTTCGATAAAACCTATTATCAATACCACTAGGGTTTAGTCTAACGATAACCGCGACAAATTAATAGCTTAGCTATTATTTTTATTATATAAGTGTTAAATAACACTCAATATAACTCATAATAATAGCCCAAATAATTATTTTAAGGACCTAATAACATTCATATAATTATTTGGAAGCTATATTAAAAATTGCGTAAGCTTAGCTCACTTACAACAAATTTTATCGAAAACCGGAACTTTATTTGGAGCAGCATTTCGAAACCGAAAGACCCTTTTTTTTCGGGACTCTGGGAGCCTCGGGGCTTCCTTTAGGTGCTAGGTATTTTTCCTAGGGCTTAGGGGTGGTTTGGGGAGCTAGAGAGAGAAAATATTTTAGAGAGAGAAGGAGAATGGTGAGGAAAATGAAGGCTGCCTCGCCCCCTTTTATACCTAGCGAGGCCTCGGAGTACGTTGTGCGTAGTCCTTAGCTACGTTGGGCGTAGTGCTCGGATAAGCATGCCACCTTGGACCAGCTGTCTTGCACTCCGTCGGACGGATAAGAACCGAAGTACACGGGGCGTACTCCGGACGCTAGGCGTCTCTTCGCTATGCTGGGCGTAACCCTCGCACCAGGTGTTACCATCCGAAGCGATTTCATCCGACGGTTGGGAGTTCGGCCACGTCATCATTTCATGCATCAGCTTCACAAGTTCACTTTCCAACTTTAAAATTCGTAACTTTCGCGTACGAGCTCCGTTTTGACGTTCTTTATATCCACGCGAAAGGCGGGAATGTACTCTACAACTTTTGTTTAGACTCCGTCGGCTAGTTTAGACTTTATTTTAAAAGTTGTATTATTAACAGGCCGGGACAAGATTGGTCCGTTAAATTCTCATAAATTCTTCATCCGACGTTCGTTTTTGCCCATATTTTTCTCGTTACGCTACTCTTATCGAGATCTTCGATTCTCGTTTAGGTCGTGTCGGCTAAAAATCACTCGATCTAATATTCGAATTTCGGGTTGTATACTGCTAATCCGAAACTTCGAAAAATCATAACTTCCTCATATGAAGTCAGATTTGGGCGTTCTTTTTATCGATGTTCTTAGTTTAACGTATTCTACAACTTTCGTTTATATTGCTAAGGCTAAAACTCGCTCTATAGTAAATTCACTATTTACCCTTCCCGGTGCCGTGCCGGTTCCGTCGCGAAACTTCGACGGGTCATAACTTCTTCGTTAAAACTCGGATTTCGGCGTTCTTTATATGTACGGAAACCTTGTGACATATTCAACAACTTGGTTGAGATTATTTATTCTAAATAATCTTTTGTCGAAAAGTCGTTTTCGACACTTATTGTCTCTAACAATTTAAATTAACAAGGGATAACATGTGCAACTTTTAACTAAATGACAGAAAAAATCTAAATTAATTTTTGCAAATATAAGTCAAACATGTTTTCTTACAATTATTATGTAATTTACCCTTAAAACTAAATGGAAACAATTTGTATTGAAAATAAGGGCCAAAGCCCTAACCTCTAACCTGAATTGGGTTTCAAAAGCCCAAACTCAGAATCAACGACCTTGGATTTGGCGGGAATGCAATCTTGCCCTACAAGCTCTTTACGACTCATCTCCCTCGATTTAAACACCTAAAACCCTCACTGTCTTCCTTTCACCTTCATCTCAACATCACCAGACGCTTTTCTCCAATCAAGTAAGTCTAGGATCTCTCTATCTTTAGTTCCACACCCTAATTTTTATCATCCATACATTTTAGCACACTATCAACCAATCGATCTTGATTTTACTAGAAAAAAATTCATAGACATGACGGTTTTAAGGTCAAGGAAAGTTGTTTCTGTAGCTCAGAACGAACATTCGCATAAACCCGTTAAAAATGGGGCTCAAATCGAACCATCAACACCTGCAAAAGAAGTTGAGTCGACGAATAAGTCGTCATATGAAACAACCCCGAGCCCGCATATGTTGGTTCAAAGTTCCGACAAGCTAGGGTCAGGGTCTGTTTCGAACCAAGAGTTGAGAAGGAGTGCAAGACTCTCCTCGAAGTCAAGTTCGTGTAACTTTGTCGAGATTGTCGTTTCTAGAAGGAAGAGAAAGACTTTAAATCAGGGAAATGGTGAATCTGGTGGCTATGAGAGTGATGTAAGTAATGTTAGGGCTCCAAGTGAAGCAAATAGTATGTTGGTGTCTGATTTGGGTACTGAAGAATGTGATAAAGATAAAGAAGAGATCCCGAGTGCAAAGAAGGTGAAGAATGGAAGGCTTCTGAGTCAAGATTTTAATGTCTTGGGTTCTGAATCAGTTCAAGAAAGTGATGTAGGAAATAAAAGCTTAAACTTAAGATCAAGTAAGAAGCTTTTAAACCCAGGGAAAGAACTGTCTTCTTGTCAGGATGAAAAGGGAACAGAAGAGGTAAAAAGTGAGACAGTCGTTAATGGAGCAAGTCAAGCGAGTCTTACTATTGAAGATAAACAGAAAGGGGTGTTGGTGGATTATGGTGAATTGGGTTTAGAGAAAAAGATAAAGATTTCTGATGCTGAAGAAATGAAGATTGATGATATAAGTGATACCATGAAAATGAGGAGCAACATACACAAGATTGAAGAAAAAGGGAAGGGGAAAGTAGGTGAAGCTGATTCATCATCAAATATCAGTAATAGTAAGGATGATTCACATGTAAGCCTCCAACAGGAAAATGTTGAAAGAGCTGAAACTAGCACTAGAAATAAGGAAAGGTTTAAAAACATAGCAAGAGAAAATGCTTCAAGATTTGCATATTTCTCAATTCAAGAAGAAAAACAAGAAGATGAAGATGAACAACTTGAACCACAAACAGAAGAAAATGGGGTGGTGGAAGATTGGCCTGGTCCTTTCTCAACTGCCATGAAAATAATCAAAGATCGAGCAGCAAACACAGGTCAACAAAACAGTTTGACTTCAGAGATCCTTCCTTCTATTCCATTGACATGGGTTCCAAAAACAAAACCTGTGAAGAAGAGAGTAGCCCCATCACTTCAAGAATTATGCATGCCAATCATTGCTGAAAATGTAGATGCAATAACTTCCCTTGAAAGTGTCCCTGATGTAATTAGACACAAACTTACACAAAAACTTTGTGACACTCGCAAAATGAACCCTCATTTTCTTGACCTATTAGCAAGTGGGTCCCCTTCTGAGATACGTGTACATGAATGTTCATGGTTAAGTGAAGAACAGTTGACCAAAACCATTAACAAGACTGATATCAGTAAACTCAATGTAAATTCATTCCTTCCTTTTTAAAACCATATTTCCATCATTCATTCTTACTAAAAGTTTGTTTAAATTTAGGTACTACAACTGGATCAATGTGGGAGATGTTTACCAGACTATGTTTTATTCACAACCTTGGCTCACTTGAAGATGTCTGAATTGACTAATTTATCCCTGAGAGGTGCATGTAGGCTTTCAGATGCTGGACTTAATGTTCTTCTTACTTCAGCGCCTTCTTTGAGATCTATAAATCTTGGATGCTGTTCTTTGCTCACTTCTGAAGGAATCATAAACTTAGCTGATAAATTAGGATCGATTCTTAAAGAGTTGTACATTGATGAATGTTTTGGTCTTGATCCTATTGAAATTCTTCCCGCTTTATTAAAGTTACAACATTTGGAAGTTTTGTCAATCTCCCGCTTTGAAACTGTGAATGATTCTTTCATCAAACAGTTGGTGGGCGTTCGTGGCCACAACATAAAAGAGCTTATTTTGGCAGATTGCACGTGAGTTTTTTTTCTTCTTTTTTTTTACCAATTTTAACTCGTATTGATTTTTTCAATTTCTATTTTTGAATTTGGTCAGGAAATTGACAGATAAGTCGTTGAAAGCAATTGCAGAAAGTTGTCCAGGGCTATGTTCAATTGATTTGACAAATCTGTGTAGATTGACTGATACTGCAATTGGACATCTTGCAAATGGTTGTAGAGGAATTCAAACTATGAAATTTGGTCGCAATGTTTTCAGGTTTTTAATTTTTTTTATCCATGTTTCTTATATTTTATATTCATAAATGAATTTTGTATAAGTTTTTGATATTTTGTAATCAGCGATGAGGCTGTAGCTGCATATATTGAAGCATGTGGACAATCTTTGAAGGAACTATCACTCAATCATGTTGATAAGGTATCATTTTGGTCTCAATGAAATAAAAAAAATCGTGTTTTTTTAATGCTTGTTGTCACTAATGTTATAAAAAAATTTCAGGTTGCTAATCACACTGCTTTATCACTTGCAAAACATGCAAGAAATCTCCAAAGTTTGGATTTATCATGGTGTAGGAATATGACAAATGAAGCTGTTGGATTGATTGTAGATAGCTGTTTATCATTAAGAACACTCAAATTATTTGGGTGCACTCAAGTATGTATTTTTTTTATTTTTATTGTGTAAATATATGAAATAAAGCTGATGTGAGGTTTATTTTGCAGATTACGAATGTGTTTTTGGATGGACACTCGAATGAGGAGGTGAAAGTGATTGGTTTAAAAGAGAGTGAAATAATAAAAAACGTTGAGATGGCTGATCTTCTACCATTGAGATATTCATCAGCAACTTGAAACGTTTGATGCCAACAAAGTTGTCGACCAACATGGTTTTTGTTATACATTTGTGAATGTGATATCATGTTGTTGTCTTTTGGTATGAATGACTTGTTGTTTCATTTGTAACTTGAAAAGGTGAGATGGTTGATGTTTTGGTTTGTGACTTGTGTTTATGATTGTTTATGTATTTGATGTGAATGTGGTTATAGTAAATGATCATTTTAGTAAAAGTTAATGATTGCATAAAGAAAAAAGAGAGATTTAACTAATTTACTTCATTTTTAAAAAGACATACTTAGATATACTAAATAATAATTTACATAAAAAATGCATTTTCTTTATATATAAAAAAACATACTTAGATATACTAAATAATAATTCATTACATAATCAAATGAGTTATTGGAGTTGTCATAAAAAATTATTAGAATTTCGGAAATTGTATAGGATATTTTGATTTTTCGTCATTGATAAGATTTTGTTGAAATATCATTGTTTTTTTATTGAAATATCGTTATTTTTTTGCTGAAATATTATAAAATCTTGTTGAAATGTCATATATTATTAAATTTTCGTTATTAAAAAAATTATTTTCAGTATATAAAATCAGTTTATTTTATTTTTTTAATATTTGCAGCATGCAGATGCTAAAAAACAAACACACTTTTTATTACAGTTTGCAGCCGTTTGGTCCACCTCTTCTGCTACAGAGAGTTGCAGAGATGGTCCGCAGATTTCATGAATTTTTGTTTCAAAAAAACAAACAACACCTTAATATCCTTAATATCGCTATTACAAATGAAGGGTTTCTATAATTTTGTCTCAAATATTATTAGGTCAATTCCAATGGACCTCTAAAACATCAATTTAGAGGCTAATTTTACTCTAATCAACCTTCAAAAGTCACAATATTTTTGTGTTGCATCATTTTTAACACCAAATATAGAAGTCAAATGTAAAAACATCTAAAAACCATCATTTTAGAGGTTGGTTGGAATGAAATCACTAAAATAGAGCTAACGAATCACAATTTTGGTGTTTATGGTTTGACAAGCTCTTACATAATTTTATAGGATCATTTATATAAATTTCCTAAACATAGAGACTATTAAATAAAATATAACTTTGTAAAGTCCATTTACTATAATTTTCTCAACAAAATTGCAAGAATGGTCCATGTGTTATGTCACAATTCGTAAGTTTGGTCCAAAAAGGTTTGGACTCGCGCCAGTGGTCCAAAAGTTTGATTTTATTGCGAGTTTGGTCTAAAATTTTCAAAATTTTTTATAAAGAAATATTTGCCATTATTATTTTACCTTTTTTCAGTTTTTTTTATTACAAAAATCAAAAAAAGAAAAAGATAGAAAAGGAAACACTCAACCTCTCTCTCTCACTCACTCTCTTTCTCTCTCTCTCTCTATATATATATATATATATATATATATATATATATATATATATATATATATATATATATATATATATATATATATATATATATATATATATATATATGTTTGTGTGTGATAAACACCCAATAACATAATCATAGATTCAAGAACACTCATCGTACGTCACCACCACCGTCCACCGCTACCACCGTCGTTTGTCATCACATCTCCACCTAAACTTTTTCTGCCACTTCATCTCCGTTTGTCACCACCATCTCCACCTAAACTTTTCCTGCCACTTCATCTCCGCCAAAAAATCATCTCAAAAACATATCTTATGAACACCCATACATACATACATACACATAAAATCAGATCATATGTACATGCATACATACATGAAATCAGATGAACACACATACACGAAATCTGATGAACATACATACGAAATCAAATGAACACACATACACACACATAAAATTCGATGAACATACACACACACGAATCAGATGAATACACACACGCGAAATCTGATGAACACACACGTATGCAATTAGATGAACACACACACACACAAAATCTGATGAACACACACCCTAACCAAACCAGAACCTATCAATGAACATATTTGAAGCAAATATGGCAACGAAAAGAAGCTCGAACAGAATAGAAGCAAATCTACTTCACATTTTTCTCATGTCTTTGCCGTCATCCCCCTGTCTCAGTTCATCACTCTCAACCATCATCGAAATCTCAAAGCGACATATGTGGCGACGATGTTAGGGTTTCAGAAAACGAGAAGGGCGGCCGTTAGCCACATCCTCTCCTTGTTTTGTTGTCGGTTTATGTTTCAGATCAGTAGTTCATCAAGCTAACCTTCTTTAGCTTCGTTTCAAATCGATGGTGGGTTTTCACTTTAGGTAGGATTTTGTGGATGGTTTTTATTTCAAATATACCCTTCTTCATCTTCGTTTCAGATTTAGAACCAAGAACGTACCCACCTTCAAATTTTGGATTTGAGTTTTATTTCAGATCCATAATCAAGAACCAAGGTCACCCATTGTATGTTTATGTGTGTGTTGTGTTCTACACTCACTAAACAATGTTCATCAGAGGGAAAAAGAAAGTTAGACACACACACACAGTTCGATCTTGAAAGATTTCCCATCTACTCCAATCTTAAAAGTCGATTTCATCTGGGTTTGCAGGTTGAAGATTGTTCTTGAGTTCTTGAAGTTCGTTATTGAGTTCATGAAATCGAGTTTGAGTCTTGATTTGTTAAGAACATACAAAGGGGTTTAGAAATTGTTTATTCATCAAATTTTTTTGTCCATCTTCATGTTTGATCAAGAAGACCCAGAAAACCCAACAAATTTTGATCATCTTCATCATGTTTATGCTCGGGATCTGCATCCTCATCTTTTCATCTTAGAAACATGAGTTCAAGAACAAATAAGAAAGAGAGAGCTGTATTTTATTTTTAATTATTATAGTAAAAGAAAATTAAAAAAATAAAATAATAAAGGGCAAACCCATCATTATAAAAAAGTTTAAAACACTTTGGACCAAACTTGCAATAAAATCAAACTTTTGAACCATTCGTGCGAATCCAAACCTTTTTGGACCAAATTTGCAAGCTGTGACATAACATATGAACCATTCTTGCAATTTTGTCAAATTTCTCAAACATACAAACCATTAAATAATTTTGCAAAAAATATAGACCATTAAATAGTTATACTAGAATCATTTCTATAGTTTGGTTAAATTGCAAACAAAAAAATCATGGATGACTTTTTTCGTTATTAAGGTTAAAATTTAAGGGTTTTTCTACAATTTTCTTTTTATATATATACTAAATTTATTTGAAAAAATGTGTTTATTAATACCTTACATTTAGGTAAGGCATTAATAAAGTAGGTGAACAATAGTGATGATGGTGGGTCGGTGATGAAGAATGCAAAAGGTGGGTTGGAGATGGTGCTGGTGGGGGCTACTGATGACGTTCGATTGTCAAAGGATCTTTGATAAGTGATAGTTTTATGGTAAAAGTTTTACACTCGAAACCTAAAAATTCAACAATAAAGTTGTATTTGACTTAAAAAATGCAATTTTTGCAATAAATCAACAAGATTCTCTTAAGTTATATAAGATATAAATGATATTTATTAAAAAGTATCACAAAAATTCTAAAAATAACATAGATTATCATTATTGTGTTTTTTGATAAAAAGAAGTTATGTTAATATTGAGTTTTTTAATAAATTAATATATTTTTGTAAATAAATTTAATATATATAAAAAAGAAAATCAAAAACATGCATTAACCCGTTATAAAAGTTATTTTGCAAGTGTTTATTGGTTTTAATGGTTAAATTGCCAAAAAAATGTTTTTTTTTGGTAAATAGAGCTAAAAACTACTATTAGACAATATTGTAGGACTTCCTAAATTTGTAGTAAATTAGTTACATTTTTATAATTTAGAAAAAAATTAAAATTTCTTCTTAGATTGATATATTTCTCTATGAATCCCTAAATTGTAAATTACATAACAATCTAATTTTGCGTAATCTGCTAGCGGGTAGCTCTTTAATTCTAGGTGTCAAAAGCTTAAAGCTGGTCTTCTTGTGCGAGCAAAAGGGCTATGATCTGGTTTTGGGTATTTTTAAACTAGAAGGTGATACATTCATGCTCTCTCATTCTTTACGTTCACTCTTGGAAAAATTTCAACCCCTTTTCTCCACCCACTTTCGTTTCAACGAACTTCTTGATTCTTGTTCGTCCCTTTCACAATTGAAACAAGTTCACGCTCTCATCCTCACTAATGGATCCCACAAAAGTCTCCCCGTATCCACCAAACTCATCAACAAGGCGGTTTCTTTATCGCCAACAATGGACTATGCCCGCCAGATGTTCGACGCAATGCCCCATCGAGACGTCTTCCTCTGGAACACTTTGATTCGGAGTTACTCCCATCTGGGGCCTTGTAAAGAAGCTATTTTTACATACAGAAACATGCATCGGAGTGGATTATCACCCGATACCTACACTTTCACTTCCGTGGTGAGATCTTGTGCCATGCTATCTGCTTTACAGGAAGGTAAACAAGTGCATTGTAACGTGATTAAAAACGGGTTCGATGTAGATGTGTACATTCAGAGCTCCTTGGTGACAATGTACGCCCAAAATGGGGAACCTTTAGATTCAGAACAAGCTTTTGACGACATAGTTGTAAGAAATGTGGTGACTTGGACTTCAATGGTTGCAGCTAACGTACAAAATGGATATTTAATCAAGGGATTGAAGACTTTCATTGAAATGGTCACTTCTGGAACTAAACCAAACGCTATAACTCTTGTGAGTGTTCTTCCTGTTTGTGCAAGTTTACAGTTTTTGAACATGGGAATGTTGGTTCATGGATTGGGAGTCAAACTCGGGGTTGACTCGTATATTTCTCTTACTAATTCTCTGATTGCATTATATGGTAAATGTGGTAATGTTACGATAGCTAGAGCTTTATTTGATCAAATGGAAGCTCGAACACTGGTTTCATGGAATGCAATGATTGCTTCTTATGAACATAATAATTCCAATGAAGCAGCAATACAACTCTTCAATACAATGCAAGAAAAGAACATAAATTTTGACAATATCACAATGGTGAGTGTTATTTCAGCATGTGCGGGTCTTGGATCACTGGATATGGGTAAACGGGTACATGAGTTAGTGAAAAGAAACGGTTTGGATTCCAATGTTGCAATTACAAATGCTCTCATAGACATGTACTCAAAATGTGGGAGTTTGGATTTAGCTTCAAATGTGTTTTACAGTTTACCTCATAGAAGTGTAGTCTCATGGACTTCAATTATTTCGGCTTATGCATCTCATGGATATGGGAAAGAAGCAATGTTTTTGTTCTCAAAGATGAAAGAGGAAGGAATTAGACCTAATGGTGTTACATTCATGGCTATCTTAACAGCTTGCAGACATTCAGGACTTATAGAAGAAGGAAAAAAGCATTTCAAAAGCATGTCAGAGGACTATTTTATCATTCCTGGAATTGATCATTGTGTTTCCATGGTTGATCTTCTTGGGAAAAATGGGGAACTTATAGAAGCTTATGAATTCATTCAGAATATGCCAATTCAGCCAGATGTAGATGTTTGGGTAGCTTTACTTAGTGCTTGTAGAATCCATGGGAATCTAGAACTCGCTAATAGAATTTACCAAATTACCCCTCGAAATGTTGGTTGTGATGTCATTATGATTGATATGTATGCTGGAGCTGATATTTGGGGACATGTTGCAAGATTGAGAACATGTTTGGATGAGAAGAAGATGAAAAGAATATGTGGGCATACTTTATTAACTGGTTTTTGATACAATAATGGAGAATATATTTATATATATGTATACATTTTTTTATGCCATGTAACAAAGTAAGTATGTTTTATCTCCTGATAATTGAGGGGTGGCTAAATCAACAATCTTGAATCCTATTTTTTTATAAAGTTCTTGTGCAGCTATGTTCTTCCTGTGTACATGCACATACACTTGTTCTACACCTGTAAAGAAAAAAGAAAAAAAAAAGATCTTGGTCAACAAGTCAAACCTCTTTACAAAGTTTATGACTATGAAATCTGACCATCTGACATGGCAGTGTTAATGGCGAAATGTAACATGTTTCTTGCAATGCCTTGTCTGCGTGCTGACTTGGCGACACATAAGTTGGCTATATAACCGTATTGTTTTTTTGGTTCTTTTGTTTCTGTGTTGAAGAAGATAGTTGCTTTCACTTTTTCCTAAGTTTCAAGATTGTTGTTAGATTATCTACAGTTGGAATTGGTGTTTATGAATCAAAATGGTATTTTACCAAATTACCCCTGGAAAGGTCTCTCCATGTAAGAAGGGTCGGATGCTGACATCAAGGGTTCCAACTACACTTTTCAGTACAGTATGTCTCTCATTCCCATTTTCTTTCTTTACCTAATATTATTGTAAGGAATAATAAGTTAAATAAAATAATAAAATAGGAAGCAAAATTATATGAAAGATTATATACCGTGACAATGCATGCACTTTTTTGTCCATGTTTTGTTTCACACTGTCGTTTTAGCGCATTAAACTCCTATATAAATGTGAATGAAATATTGTTAATACTTATAATTGAGGGCAAAAATGTAATTAAGATGTTACCTGCTCTGTAAATTTCCTTCTGTAGCTATCAGCAAATCTGTGTTATTGAAAAGATTTTAGTGTCGGTTGAATTCATGTCTTTTTTTTAATAATTTTTTTTATATGTTTTCTTATTGTTACCTATCATCTTTCCTATCTTCCAAGTGGGTTTCTGCCCTAAGCCATGCTGCTGCCCAATATTCTTCATCGAGAACTGCCCGACGTGCAACAAACTGCCCGAATTCATGTTTCTTGTCTTGAACAAATAGTTGATCATGGTGTTGCAAGCGATCAAATTGAAGATTTGTAGTTTCTGATTTACAAATATAGTTTTCTTGAATCTTTAATGATAAATCTTGTTTTTTTATGCCATGTGAAGATCCTGAGTTCATTGACCTGTTTAAAGAATGTTATGAGTTTGATATCTCAATAGAAAGAAAGAAAGAAAGAAAGGAAAAAAGAAACTGACATTTTGATGATTGATGGGTTGGAATGGAATTGATGATGCCAGGGTCCATAGCCGGTTGGAATTGTGAAATGGGGTTTGTGGATTCCGATTGTTGTCATTCCTTCAAGCCCCAGGTGAAGAAGAACATAAAAGTCTTCAACTTTATTGTTCTTGAGAAAAGATGAGACAAACCCACAAGCATAAAACCATTAAAGAATAATGGTTTGTTGGTTAAGAAGATTAAAATACAAGAAAAACATACAAAAAAGATACTAATTTGTTGCTTAACACAATCTCCTACCTGCAAGGTGGGCCCTCCTGGAGTTTAAAAAAGAAAACTTGCTGTTGACCAATTCATTTGTATATATAAAAAGGGTTTTTTTACTATAGAGAAAATGAAGTGTATATTCTGCAACACAAGAATAAAAACAGACCCTGTAGCAGATTCTTGAAAGAGTGTTTATTTTGGATAATTACGAAATTGCCATCTGGGTTTGATGGTTATGGATGTTGAAAAACGAGAAACATTGTTATATTGTGGTGTTGGGGGTATTTTTGACTTTTTGGTAGGCAATTGGCATTGATTGGATGTCATGTGGAAGGCTTTTTAGCCACCACTTTTCATCCTTTCTTAGGATATTATTTTTAGGGAAATTCACAAAAAATTCCCCAACTTTTAATTGAATTGCAAAAATGACCATCATACCATTTTTTGCAATGAGTTTTATCAACTTACAAAATAAATACTTAAATATTAAAACATGACAAATAAATAATGTTATCAAAATGATTCGTTACATAACCAGTAACAACAACCATTTGATTCGATTTCACACAATCACAAACAAAACATTTTTACGCTTCAAAATCCACTTTCATCTTCTCCAACTCTTTCCCTTTCATCCCTACACCACCAATGACCACCGGTTCCTCCGCCACCCTTCTACTCCTGCTCCTCCTCATCGCCGCCTCCATTCCTTCATACTTTCTCACCCAACACCAATGCACACCACAGCTCAAACAGAAAACACCCACCTGCAACACAAACATCGCCACCAACACCCCACACTCCACCCTCACCAACGCCATTGCTTCTCTCGGGTCTCTTGGTGATTTCAGCATCGAAAGACTGGATTTTTCCTTTGTGAAAAGGGCTAAAATTGCAAGCATTTGAGCAGCCATGGAAGCTATGAGGAGGGTGACATGAGTCATGAAGCAAAAGTGAGAGAAGAAGCCTATGAAAGATGAGAGGAGAGAGATTGAAGAAACCATGACAAGTGCCCAACCCATTGAAGTTGGTGATGATTTGAGGATGAGTGTTGGTGCTAATGAAGCTGCGGAGAGGATGAAGAGAGTGAAGTTCAGGCATGCCAGAACAAGATATGGAAAAGATGAAGATGAAGAAGAAGAAGCCATTTTCAAACAAGATCTTGTGTTTTTGTGGTTTCAAGATTTTGAATTTTATACATGAAGAGATTTAGCCGTTGTGGATAAAAGGGTCCCTTTCTCGTGTTGAACGTTCAGATTTCATGATTATATTTCTTCCTTTATGTCTGTAATACACACAGTATTTGGCGAAATGCTAAATTCAAATTTTGAAATCCTGAAAAGAGTGAATAATTGTTCATGTTGTAATCTTGGGATAACTACAAAAAAATACTACTAAAACGATATGATTTGTTTAACAAAATGACAATCTTTTAAACAAAACAATCATAGATTTTGGCATAATGTCAATTGCGAATTACAAAATATTTTACCATTTGGCTTTGAATAATCTGTCCTCATACAAGTAAATTACTACTTTACCGTTTTGTTATAAAATGATGCTAAATAACAAATGAATATTCATTTCAAAACTATTATAATAAAACCATAATTGTATCTACAATTACAAAGTTTTTCAATGAGAATTTTCTTGTAGCCTCAACAACCCAAAAATCTTTAACATATGTCCAGTATAATAAAGTTTTTCCATTAAGCTTATTTGTTGGTGTATTTAATAAACTAAAAGGAATAAACTATATTAAATATGAAGAGAAAAATCATATCTGCACAATCAAGGTTGTCAAGATAGAGATCTTATATAAGATTGTTTTTTGATTTTCAATATCATGATCGTAAAATTGAATCGGCATCATAAAATTTTACAAAAAACAGTTTAAAAAAAATATATTTTCATCCACCGACTAACAACAAATAGTTAAAAACCTGAAAAATACATCATATTTGATTCACTTAGTTAATCAAAGACACAATATTAATTTTTTTTAAAAAAATAACAACAATCTTATTATCTTACGATTCTACCTCCAATCTCACCAAAAAACGATTTAAGTATGATCGAGATCAAAATACATATCCAGTATCATAGGACTATATAATTCTACAAATATGATCGTAATTTTAACAATCTTAAACTCCACAAACTTATTGAAAAAATTTACGGATAAAAAACCTTCCGCAATAGGAGATTGGCTTTTTGACGCAAAAAGATTTTAAAAAGCTCCTACTATGGCTGTGTTTGGCATGGAGCATTTGGAAGCGTCCAGTTTTTGACAAAACGCTTTAGTTTAAACAAAAAGTTTTGTTTGACAGTACGAACATTTAGCTTTTAGTTTAAACGAAACGTTCAAAATTTAAAAGCTACTTCATGTAACGTTTAACAAAATGCTACTGATCTTTTTAAATCAATTTCCAGAATTGCCCTTCAAAATGTGTTTACATATTCAAAAGTTTCTCGCTACTTTTGTTACTCATAAAAAAATAAAAGCTACAACTTTCAACTACCAGTTACTCTCACCAAACACACCCTATGGATGCTCTAGTAGTTGTTCATTTGATATTAATGGATGCTCTAGTAGTTGTTCATTTGATATTAATGTAATTATGAAAGAGTCTCAATGTATAAAGTGGCCAACCTTTCACTTAACTCACTAAGATATATTGTTTGTATTAAGTAAGAAAAAAACAACCTTTTATATATATGTATGTATAAAGTTTTGCATCTATTAAGTTCATTAAATTAAGAAGAAACATCACCTAAATGGTTATAAACTTTTAGATTTCAGATGTTGCTTTTTCTCCATTAAATTATGTATGGATATGTCGGAACATAAAGTTGTTTTATATACAGAATAAACCATGTAAATGTGAGTAAAGGATCAATTTAACCTTGCATTCAATAAACCAAATTTCACAATATACTAACATGAGAGGAGTTAGAAGAAAGAAAAAGGACTACTACATAAATGAATACCATCTTACTACATTAAGCCGAGTTTTTTGCTTAACCTGTTAAGTAAGTCATTCACTCCAGATTAAGTCAAAAAAAAAAAAGGTATAGCTGTTCGGATTAAATGCTCAACTCATTAAACCCGTTAAGTCAAAAAGAAACAATCCCTTAGTGACCTAAAATTCACAGATCTCACAGTTTACCTGAATTTGACTTTTAACCCTTTTCTTTTCAAGTATCAAAACCTATACAAACACTACTATTCTTCCATATCAGATTTTATAGTTCCAGTGACATGTTTCTCCATTTCCAAATCTTGCATCTGCAAATCTTGAATGTCAACTTCAATCATGGAACTGATGAACTCTCCTAAAGTATCAAACATTTCAAAAAGATATATTTTATACTTTATACCTCATCACCTGAAGATCTGTGAGTTAAAATGGTCTCAATTCTGTCAAGTGAAGCTTCTAATCTACCAGAGTTCATGTTAATCAATGGTTCACCAGTCCCCACACCCCTGTCAAAATCCCACAAATTAACTTCACATCCATAATTCAAATCTCAAGAAAAAAAAAAGATCAAGTAGAAGGAATGTATTTAAATGGATACTTGCCCTGTGAATTCTGGAAGCACATAATCTGCCCTCCATCCAAATTTCAAATCAACACCAGGGAACAACCCTAGAGATGTCTTGTTCCTGATACGAGATATACCATCTCCACCTAAACAAGTGGTAAGCTTCCATTTCCAACCAGTTGCATGCAACTGAAAGCTGTGTCCGATTCCTACCTGTGATTTATTGATTGATTGAAGTTTTTTCAGAAGAAATTGTATGATGAGACTTAAGAGAGATGTGTGATTAAACCTGGAGATTTAGGAATTTGGTTAGAGGAATCTTCTTGGAAACAAGGCGTATGTCATGATGTAAAGGCTCGTATATGAACTTCCATCTTCGCTCGTTTGACAATGGCTTCACAACCAGCTTTGCTTGGCATTCGTTCATCGGGGCGTTGTAGAACTGGAACAGAATCACAGTTTTCGAATAAAAACTTGATATGATGTGAAATTTAAGGAAAATGGAAATTAACAAGTGTACGATGAAATACAAATACGATACCTCCAAATTAAGACCTAATCGAAATCCTTGTAGTTCTTCCCTGAACTTCAAAAACAACTCTGAAGGCATCAAATCTATGCTGTATAACTCATCCCATGATTTGGGTTCTTCCCCGTTTGAACCCGCATCCATCTTCAAAATCTAATTTACAATCAATCACCAAAAGTAAAAGCAACTATTCCTATTTCCCCAGTAAACTATTTGTATTGATAAAACATAAGCTCAAAGGGTAGAGTTTCATAACAAGTTCCCCAAATTAAATCAAATCAAATCAAAACCCAACGACGACTGTGGAATCCCAGGAGATTCAAAGTTGAAAGGATATATATATGTATAAGTACCTGCTGATGACGAACAACTGTGTAGAATAGATGATGAAAACAACGAAGTTCGTAGTGAGGAACTGAGGATACGAAGCTTATCAAAAGATTTTGTTTGTCAATTGCGGAAATGGGCTTCTTTAAACTTTAAAAGCCATAAGCCCCAAAGGCCCAAACCTACATATATCCATTTGGATCCAAGCCCATTGATTAGCATTTTCAATTTTTTATAGAATGTTACTTAACCATTTGGTTCTTTTTTTCAAACATTGTATGTATAATGTATTTGTCAAAGTTAATATGAAAAAAAAAAAAAAAAAAAAAAAAACGTCCACGCTTTCCAAAAATGTTGTTCTTTTGTAGATTGAGAGAGTTTACAATTTGATCGCCATGTAGATGCCAAGGTGGACAAAATATGTGTGACGTAAGCAATTGGAATGTTAGTGATCAGTGTCCAAAGGACATATATTTCATTATAAGTTTATAACCCTAAAAGATGTGTTACAATTTTTGTTTTTTTTTTTTTTTGTTAAACTACATACTAAATCAAAATTATACATGTATAATGTATTCTAGGAGGGCGGGCTCCTTCCTTTTGGTGCTGATGTCCTTTTTTGTAATTCCATGTTTGACATCCTCTCAACCTCCAATGCTCGTTCAAGCTATATATTTTTTTATATAATATAATATATATATAAACAAAATCATTTTCAATTTTCACACATAAAATATATATATATTAAAAATAATAAAACAAAAATAAACTACCTTAGCTGCTCTGCTACTCCATTCTCCTAGTATGCCTCGTAGCCTTTCATTCTCCTCCACATACTATACATATACATACACATACATAATACATAATACATCATTAGCATTAATATCTTTACAAAAATTAATTATATATTTAAAATCAAGAAACTCACCTGATTGTTGGTTATATGTACACGTTGGATCTCAGAGTCTCTCTCAGCAATCAAAGATCGTGCAAGTTTTAACTCAGATTGCATTTGATTCATCTACAAAAAAAACATTCTTTATCTTTTTCATATATAAATTTCATATTCCATAACACAAAAGTAAAAAAAAAAAAAAAAAAAAAAAAAACAAAAAAACAAAATATCAAGATTCACCTCAGATGAAAGTGTTCGTAGTTCCTGATCACGAGCTGCTAATAAATAAGCAAGATCAACCTGCAAATTACATTCAATGGGAATTTAATACAACAACAAAAATAAATAAATAAATGACAGATGGCAATTGGCAAATATTACCTGAGGTGTCACACCATCACTAGATCTTTCATATTTAAGTAAACATTCTTGTAACCTCAGAATCTACAAGTTATAAAAAAAAAAAAAATTAAAATATATATATAAATGAATATAGCAACTTTTTAAATGCAAAAAACATTTTATATTTTTTTATTTATAGTTATACCTCTTCACTCAAAAAATTAAGGTTCTCTTGCTGATATTGTAGCAAAGCCATTTGCTGATCAGAGAGTCTACCACCATCATAATAGCTGTTATAAATAATAATATTAGTAATTAATTAATTATATAATTCATTTATGTAAAAAGATAAATATGGAAAATATTTAACTCATACCTCAACCCTTCTAAGGAGCTTGATTGCTGTAGAGGAGAATACAAAGATTTTAAAACATCTGGTTGGGTATCCAATGAATTATACTGGTGAACATTTCCTGTAATTAATTTAACATTTAAGTAATAATACCAAAAAAAAAAGTGTCATTTTTCATATTAATAAACTAACCGATATAGATACTCATGAAAGAGGCAGCAAAGATAGCTTCAGCCACCATGATAATCCTGAAATTTATTATAACAAACTTAAGTAAGAAAATCCCAATTCCCAAATTTTAAAATTAGGGTTTCATTTTTAAGATTTTAGTAATGAATTACCTGAGTAACATGGAAATTGGAAGGATACTTATATGGGGTTCCCAAACCATCACCAGTAGCATTGCACAAGTACCATATGACATAGTGGCAAATGGTAATCGAATAATATGCTTCAATTTTTGACTAAATATATAGTAACCCTACACAATGAAAATCAAAATCAATCTTATGATTATGTATCAAAAGAATGTATGTGGTTGTGAGCTAGTTGTTACCTGTAATCTGATTTTCTTGACTTGATAAACCATGTATTGTTGGAATATGCCTGCAAAGAAGATAGCTATCATCATACTTGATGTCAATCAAACTATCAAAGATCAGCTTAAATAGAATTCAGTAAGAACCTGTGACAACTAAGAGAATAATGGTGGATGTGCAGAGCCACTGTGATAACAGCTTTTGCTTGGATCTGAAGATCCATGGAGCTGCTACAGCTAAAGCGGCATAACCTGACTATATGAATCAAAGAAATTAGACCTTTTACCATTGATGGTGATGTGCTTTTATTGAAGAAAGAAGACACTATACTTGCCAAAAGTAAGCAGTAAAAAATGCTACCCATGATGCCTGTGCGTTTGCGTTGTCCAGATAAAGGAGCCTCGTTGGATATATCAAGAAATCTATGGCGAATGAAGAACAAGTTAATGTCGTTGTCAACCAATTAAGTTTAAACAAGCTCGTTAGGGTTGAAATTTGGGGAAAAATAAGTTTCGTATTTGATCAAATTAGCTCTAATTTTATAGATCTTGGACTCCAGTTGACTAAACAATACTGTGTTTTGGAAGAAACAATTCTATGGGTTGAAACTGGAACTGGTGAAGTTGAATTTTGATCGTAAGCTCTGGTTTTATACTCCCATAAACAGAAAAAAATGAAATTGCAGAGTAATTCATGTGATTTCAAATTGAACACAGATTATTAGTCGAATAAGCAATCAAACTAAAAAAAAAAGGAGAATACACAACTTACAGATTGCTGTCTTGGGGAGATGCTGAATTGGAGGCAGCATGTCGATCCGACGACATGATCGTGTAGGGTTTTCAGATTTATAGTGTTGAGAGTTAACACACCTTTCTTTCAGATTACGGGAACACCTTTGTACAATCGACTGTGATGAAGAATAAATTGATGGCGATAGTGAAACAAAATGGCTATTTCCTTTGATGTCAACAATCAAAGCATGAGGACTGGATAACCTAGTCTAAAAAGAGGTTGGTAGGGGCTTATTGTCGTAAATATCAACGACTTTAGCAAATGTTTTGTTTCATTTTAGGCTGTAAGGTGTGAATGTGGTTACACTACATGGAGCTTGGCACCCACCATGTTGCTCCTGCCTAAGGACGAGATTTAGAACCGGAAAATCGGACCGAAATCGGAACCGGAATATATAAAATCGGTTTCGGTTTCAGATTTAAAAATTGGCTTTATCCGGGTTTCAGGTAATACGGGTTTGAATTCATCGGGTTCGGATAAACCGGGTCTAAAAACCGAAACCGGTGTTAGGAACTGGAACCATTTTTAGGGACGGAACTAGTTTTTGTGAAACGTTTAAAAGATGCATATCTCATTTTTTTCAACTTTGATTGACATGTAGTTTTTTCCAACATGTAGTTTAGAGTTTGTACATGATTTTAGACTATAAATTTGTCATTTTTAGTTTTATATTCATTGACTTATAGTCCCCCAAAGTCGAGATATTAAAGTTGGAAGTTTTTAGTTTTTCAATTTTTTTGTATTCGGTGAAAGTTTTAAAACATACATATCTAATTCGTTCGAAGTCGGATTGACATGCGCTTTTTCCAACTTGTAGTTTACACTTTGTACATGAGTTTAGACTATGTTTTTGTCATTTTTGGTTTAATATTCAATGATTTACAGTCCTCTGAAGTCGGGATATCAAAACTGAAAATTTTTAAACTTTTTAGCTATTTGTTTTTGTACTTTGTATTCTGTGAAAATGTTAACACATGTCTCGTTCGTTTAAAGTCAGACTGACATGCTGGTTTTTCCAAAGTGTATTTTAGAGTTTGTACATGATTTTAGACTATAATTTTGTTAATTTTGGTTTCATATTCAATGAGTTACAGTCCCCTAAAGTTGGGATATCAATATGAAAAATTTAAAAGTTCAACCCACTAAGTAGTGAGTAATTACCAAAAAAATCCGATTTTTCCGGGTCTACACCCACTTTATCCGGTTCTAGACCCACTTTACCCGGAACCGATTTATATATATCGGTTTGGTTTCTGGTTCTACAAAATCTCGTTAACCGGTTCGGATTTGGACCCACTTTCATCCCTACTCCTACCAACCTTATATAATCATTTTCATATCAAAATACTACTAAAATTATATAAAAATGATTTTTATATGATAACCATTTAATCAAAGCCCAACTTCAATCCTAGCCATGGAGATTAAGGAAATTTATGTTTATGTAACCAAGTTCTAAAGTTTTAGCTATCACACAACATATATAGAGTTAAATGCTAATGTCTTGTAATGCATATAACACGATTATACAGTTAAAATATTTATAAATATATGTTATTTAAAATAATTATGTATTTGTTATTAACTTCAAAATAATAATATTTGTATTAAAAATATATAAAACATTGTAATTATTTTAAACTACATGATAATTTATACATATATTAACAATATATGATGCCAACGGTCTAGATCCATAAAAGCATCCATAATGCAAGTAGTATAAGAGTTGAATGAGTGATGATTATGATTGAATAAAAGTTGAATGGAGTGTGGTTGATGACATGGTGTAACACCCAAAAATTTTCAAACCAATTTAAACTTTAAAAAGACATGTCAAGTTCATCAAAACATTACAACTTTGTTTTCAAAATACTAATTATCAAAGTTTTCCCAGAAACATAAATATAATAGGAGGAGTTGTACGATCACGCATTTGCCTTGCCGCGATCCCCTGATGTACCTTAAACAATAAACTGAAACTGTAAGCCCGAAAGCTTAGTGAGTTACCCCCAAAATACCGATACACATACAGTCCACATAACCATGTCAATAATAACATATCATAACGAACTGAACAGAACAGCACGTAACGGGTCCACAACTTTACAGACTGGAATACCCCTGGGCCCACAGTGTGAGTCTGGAATGCCTACTAAGCCCTCAGCTCACATATGGATTGCCACCAAGCCCTCAGTACGAGTCTGGAATGCCGACCGGGCCCTCAGCTCGTATCTGGAATGCTCCCGAGTCCTCAGTATGAGTCTGGAATGCTTACCGGGCCCTCAGCTCATATCTAGCTTACTCCCGAGTCCTCAGTATGAGTCTAGAATGCCTACCGGGCCATCAGCTCATATCTGGCATACTCCCGAGTCCTCAGTATGAGTCTGTAATGCCTACCGGGCCCTCAGCTCATATCTGGAATACTATAGGGTTTGTTGGCTACCGCATGGAGAAGTACAACCTCAACCCAACCCACATAACATATAACATAACTACTGAGCATGCAATAATCATATAACATCACAGGTAGTCCTACAGGTCTACCTAACTGGCATAACCACTAGCATGCAACACTAACTCATACTTAACATTTAACACTACTAGGATAACATATCCAATGGGTCGGCCTTGGTGCCTTAAAACCCTTATTATAGTGAGGATAACTCACCTGCAACTGCCGACTTGAAGAAATAAGACCACGCTGCTCCGACCACCAGCACGAACTCCACCACTGATCATTACCAAATAAACAAACCAATAAACATCAATGATTACCAAAATACCCTTGGAAGTCAAACTGGTCAACCCTTGGTCAAAGTCAAAGTCAAAGCCAACCTTCCTGGTTGACTCTACTCGCCGAGTCACCCCAAGACTCGCCGAGTCCAATGATCTCTGAGTTCCATCCTGACCAACTCACTGAGTCCCCAACCGAAACACTAATCCAAGGCTTTAACTGAAAGAGATCGGGGTTTTGCGACCCGACTCGCCGAGTCCAAGACAATCTTCATCAGACTCGCCGAGTTGTTCTTCCAACTCGTCGAGTTCCTGCCCATCTTCATACAACTCGCCGGGTTACCCATGTGACTCGCCGAGTTACTATGCGACTCAAGTCTGATATCAAGCCCAACTCGCCGAGTCATCTCCCAGACTCATCGAGTCCATACGTAACATCTTCATTCAGACGATTTCAGGCCATTTCATTGCTTCCAATACACAGATCTGGACTCCTAGGGCCAGATTCACACGTAAAGTTTCCAACTTTACGTGCATGCAAGGCTCAACAAGCTCCAATCAAGCTATAAGGAGGTTTTTAGGACAAAGATACTCTAAATCAAACCCCATGGCTGATGCTTTAAGCTTTCATAGTTCACTATTAACCTAGATCTAAAGTTGCAACTTCAGATCTAATCTCTAAACCCGAAATGGGTTCTAATCAAGCTAAAATTCCCAAAACAACAACCAAGAATGGATCTAGAAGGAGAAACTCAAGGTAACGACTTGTTACCTCAGAAATGTGCCCAAGAAGGAGTAGATTTCAGATCTACAATGATCTCCCGATGCTAGCCTCTTGATCTTCTAACTTTCTCCTCTTAAATTCTTCTTCCAAGCTCAAACTTCAACAATGGAGGCTCACACACACTAACTAGGGTTTCTGGAACTCAAATGGGCAGTAAAGAGGCTGAGGGTGGCTATAATGTGCTTTATATATGGCACAAACCCCGGATTAGGGTTTTTCTCCCTTCAGCACCAACTCGCCGAGTCCAGCTGCCGACTTGCCGAGTTGGTCACTTAACATGCGTCCAGAATCGCGACCCGACTCGCCGAGTCTATCCATCGACTCGCCGAGTCGACCTTCCATACTTACACCTAGAACCCTGAACTTGTACTTCTGGACTCGGGGTGTTACACATGGAGTAGAGTTGAATGATCATTGAATGGTTCAATAGAAGAGATAAAGTGGTGATTATGATTGTATAAGTGTTTTAATGGATTGTAGGTGGTTTTGTATAAATGTTTAATAGATGATGTGACAATCCATTAAACTCTATAGAGTTCAATGGATTCTGGATGCCCTAAATTATGAGCAAAACTTTCAACATGGTGTTATTTTTAATTATTTGTATGGTTAATTAAATTATATTAATATATAAGAATCAAATCATCACAATAGTCTCAAAGGTTTCACGTGAATAAACATAAATATAATATTTAGGTTTTTTTTAACTATTGATATAATTAATTTATTTAAAATAATATATCCATCAAACATTATAATTTTGATTATTATAACTATTTAAAAAAACGTTATTATTTTTAATGTAACATTATTAATTTTAATTTAATGTTACTATTAATTATTGTTATTATTAGTTGTTTTGAAAATTGTTATTTTTTTGGAAAATTTCATTGTTATAAAAGATATTTTTTGCCAACTTTTTTGTTACATTGACATTACAATTTTAGTTTTAAAAAATAATAATTTAAAAGATAGTCTTTGTATTATTTCCCTTAAGTTTAGCTGCAATTTATTGAAGTTTTTATGACATCCCAAAAATCATAGTAATTTTTTTTTTCAAAGACCATTTTTATAAACCGCAAGTCTTAAAAATTCATATCTCCAAACAAAGTCATAAATTAGAGTGTCCAAAAACATTTGTCAATATTAATCCTAGGATGATGTGTATAATCATGCATTCGCTTTGTCATGTTCATCTGATGTACCTGAAACCATGAAATCAAACTATAAGTCAAAGCTTAGTTAATTCCCCCAAAACATCCGACACAACAAAGATGGTAAAAACATGCATATTGGGTCCACAGTCTCATGAATGGATTACCCCTGACCCATAGTCTCCCAAATGGATTGCCCCTGGCCCACTGTAACGCCCAGATTCGCCAGGTAAAAACTTTTGTATTTAAAACTCTTTTAATCACTATCCTCGAGTACACTAAGCGTACACAAAGGTATGCACGATGTACTCCCTTTGCATGCGCGGATCAGGGTAACCCCTACGTACGTAGGGCGTACTCAAGCCATAGGAAAACCCTAATTTTTAGGTTTTGCACCCTATTTAAGCGTCTTAATCCCTTCACCCTCTGTACTTTATCAGCCCCCATTTCCCTTTTAGTGCTAACCTTGAAACCCTAGCCATCTTGAGTGAATTTTGAATTTACAAAGAGCTTTTGGATGTTCCTTTGTGATTTTGAAGAAGAAAGAAGTTTGAGGAGAAGCTAAGGAGAAGAAGAAGCTTGTAGATCCATAGTTTGTGCATCATTTACAACTCATTGGAGGTATAAAGTTTGGAACTTGTTCATTCTAAGCTTAGATATAGATTTAGGAAAGAAAGTTGCATATTGGTCCCATAACTTGGTCTTTTAGAGTATGGACTACTCCGGACCATTTAAATTGTCCTTATTGACTCTTGGAGGTTCTTAAAGTCATAAAAATCATATCTTGAAGGTTAAGACTCAACCATGCATAACTTGGTGACCATTTAAGAGAGTTAGAAGGCTTAGTTCATGGTTTGAGTCCCATTAAGGCATGCAAGAGCATAAAGTTTGCAACTTTATGGCTTAAGACTCTTTCAAGAGCCTGTATCTAAGTTTTAGACGTTAGAGCTTAGTGGATTAAGACTTGGGAGCATGTTTGCGATGACTGACCAGTATGTCATGTGTACTCCTGTGTACACTGCGCGTAATGGGCCAGTGCCCTATTTTCGGATCATCAGCGTACACTGGGGCATACGATCCATGTACGTCGCACGTATGCAATCTATTGGGCTTAATAGATTTTGGGGATTGAGTTTGTTGGGCTTTTTGCCTTGTCTAGATTTGGGCCTCAACCCTTTATGTTGTAGTAAGGCATTTATGGGCTTTAGGCCATTTTAGGAGCTCTTGGGCCCATACTGGGCCTTAGGGTCTTTTAGTTTGACTTGGAATTTCTTTTGGGCTAGGATGAATTTGGGCCTTTGTGAGGTTATCCCATCAAGGCAAGGGTTAAGCAACCCTTTGTCTTTAAGTCAAGGATTAGGGTTTGGACTCTCGAGTTAGACTATTAACCTAATTCCTAATTGGAGTTTTATATTTGTGATCTAGTGAGAGGATTTCGCAAGTTAGCAACCCGAGTGTGATTGATAGCTTCATTCTGAGGTGAGTTTACTTCACTGTATCCGTGGGTCGATGGCACCAATACTAGCCCACTAGTTTATGTTTGTAGTAAGATGATTATTTTTGTGATAATTGTCTGGTATGCCTGTGTTTGTTTGAGAGCCTTGGTTTAAGGATGTGATAACTATCTGTACTTTTAGGATGTGACAAGTTGGTATCAGAGCCTTGGTTTAAGGGATTCAGGCATACTCTCAGGTATAATGCATGCAATCAGCCGAGCTCGAGTAAGTATTCCCAAAATACCCATACATGTTTTATGATATGACATGAAAGTTGCATGCTAGATTAGGGGCTAAGGATCTACTCCGAATTTGCATGATAGAATGCTAGGAGAGATGCCTTTATGTGCCTATTTGTTTGAGCTTGTCAATTTGTATGCTAGTATCAGATCATTTACTTGTTAGGATGACATGTATGGTTTATATTCTGAGTTGAATCCCCTGATGCTCGAATGTTGCATGCTTTATGTTGTAGGAAATTATGTTGGTACTAACTAACTAGTGGATGAATGCGTTCTGTTACATATTATTGTGATTGGATAATTTCATAAGGATAGGTTTAACTCTATTGCACAACTCTTTTTTGAGTCCAAACGTTGTAGTATGGGACCTATCATTCGAATAATTATCTAGCATGGTAGTATGTAATTCTATTCATGTGGTAGTTAGGTAGGATTAGTTGAAGTTCCTTATGCAGCTGATGGTACAAGGGGGTGAAGAAGGGAGTACTATGAAGTCCCTAAGAGATGCATTGTGTGTAGGACGCCTTATAGTATGAGAAATGTACTAGTTGGGAACAGCGACTTGGAGGAGTCGAGGTAGTCCTGGAGCAAGGTATAAATAGGTGTGGAAGGTAGTATTGGGCCCGTACTACTGAATGCACAAGATTTATACCCGAGGCCAGGAAAACCATGATGAATATGAGGAACTCGAGAGTGTGAACCTTCTCAAATGTTTTGCTAATTGTTTATGTGGTTATGTTTCAGTATGGTGATGACACATCATTGAGCGGGGGGTTCAGGATCTAGATCTGGTTCGGGCACGGACTCTAAACCAATTGAAGAGGGCTTACAAGAGTTCATTACATTTGAGATTACTAGAGGCATCTTTGATGCGACCCCGATGATGTTCGGGTCGATCAAGGAAGGTATCATGGAGCTGATGGAGGATAGACTTTGGATTTTTTAGGCCTATCTAGCCGCTAGCCAGTATGGGGCCAACACTCCCTCCTTCAATGATTTTAGGGGATGTAGAGCACCATATTTATTTGGGGTGAAAGACCCCATTGCAGCCATACATTGGATAGCTGACATTAAGTCTGCCTAGATGACGAGCTTTTGCCACGAGGGGTCGAATGTGAGGTTTGTTGCAGGATGTCTGAGGGAGCGAGCCCGAGGTTGGTGGGAGGAGGTTGGCTACTTTGGGAGCCCCAACCATTGAGGCCATGACCTGGCCAGACTTTATGTCCTGGTTTCAAGTAGAGTTTGCACCAGCTGTTGAGGTGCAACTATTAGCTAAGGAGTTTCTTGACATGAGGTAGACGACCGAGACTGTGGCGGAGATCACTGCCAAATTCACAAAGAGAGCTTTGTTGGTTCCACAGTATACGACATATAAGGAGATGAGGAAGAACAGATACCATGACATGCTGAGATCTGACATTAGGGAGTTTGTTAGTTTTTCTGCTTGCCCGAATATGGACGACATGATATCTAGGGCGCGAGAACGAGAGATTAATTTGGAGCATATAGGGAAGAAGAAGGTGAAGCATGGGCAAACGATTGGGGTTTCGGCGAAGAAACCCAAGGGTTTCAACTCTAGGTCGAAGGGACAGCAGGGTCGGATCCGCTGTGCCAAGTGCGTCATTTCGCATGATGAGGTTTGCAGAGCGGGTGGTTCGTGCTGCTACAAGTGCAGAAAGACAGGTCACTTTAGCAAGGATTGCAGTTATACTACTACCACCACCCAGACATTAGATCTGATTTGCTTTCATTACAATCAGAAGGGCCACAAGAAGGCCAACTGCCCAAGTTAGGCATCAAGAGGACCAGTGGTAGCACCTACTCCTGCGACTTTGAGGATCACTGACAGCCGCCGGGGTAAGATGGAGGCGCCAGTAGTCCGGAGCAGGGCATTTCAGCTAACAATTGAGGAGGCTCGTGCAACACCTGATGTGGTCATTGGTATGTATTTTCTTCTTATCTTTATATTTATGTTATATGCCCTGCTTATTTGTTGCATTGTTGTTTAGGGTCGTTCCTTATGAACGGTATTCCAGCCCTGTTCCTTTTCAATTCGGGGGCTACCCGATCTTTTGTTTCACTTACACTTAGCAAGCGGTTTGGCGTGGCTCTGGGAGAGTTGGACCACCCATTAAGGTTGAGATTGTTGATGATCGTCCGGTGCGAGTATCGAGGGTTCATAGGGGATGTACCTTTGAGCTATTTAGTAAACAATTTTCGATTGAATTGGTTCTGATTCCCTTGCATGAAAGAAAAGGTCATAGTGTGGATGGATTGGTTGAGCCCCAACGGGGCAATGATTGACTGTGGACTTCAGTTGATGCGTGCTCGAACCCCAAGTGGGGGAGAGTTGGTGATCCATGGTGAGGGTGCTCAGCATGGGTTGACTCTCTGTTTGGTTTCCAGGGTTAGGCGTTATCTTTAGCAGGGTTGTTCTGGGTTTGTGGCCTATGTGATGGATTCCCGGGAAAAGGGTGGGGTGACCATTAGCGATGTGTTGATTGTTCGGGAATACCCGTATGCGTTTTCGGAAGCCAGGAGTACCTCCGAAGAAGTAGTTGGAGTTTTCAGATTGACATGATTCCAGGTGCAGCTCCGATAGCCAAGGAACCCTATCGGTTAGCACCTTCAGAGATGCAGGAGTTGTTTATGCAGCTACAGGAGCTGCTAGACAAGGGTTGCATTCGGCCGAGTAGTTCTCCCTAGGGAGCATCGATTTTATTTTTGAAGAAAAAAGACGGGACACCCCGGATGTGTATTGACTACTGGGATTTGAATAAGTTAATGGTGAAGAAACATTACCCTCTCCGAAGGATCGACGGTTTATTCGATCAGATTTAGGGTGTATCTCGGTTCTCCAAGATTGATTTGCGTTTAGGTTACCATCAGATGAGGTTCAGGGATGAGGACATGCAGAAGACGGCCTTCCGAAATCATTATGGTCATTACTGTTGGATTAGTGTCTAAGCCCGTAACTATATTTGGTAAGTACTTGACCCGGTTGTGCATGGTCCTTTTGGGTTGCCTTCACCTTAGCAACTTGACATGGTAATTTTATGGAGAGAGAGAAGATATTATGATTTATTAATATATTATAAGAATAATATATTAAAATATAAATCATATTATTTGATTAATATTGGTCATAAATTAATTAGGAATTAATTTGGTGACCAAAAGAGAATAATTAAATAAAGGGGCATAAACTGTCAAATGTGTGATAGTTGAGTTTTGGGTTGGGAAACCTAACGGACTAAGGGGGAAGGAAATTATGATGAAGGATCATCATATTTTCGTCCAAGGCCCTATTCTAGAAGGTTCCATGGGCTGCTTGGTGATTAAGTTGTCCATTAGGGTTTTGGTAGAAACCCTAGCAACCTACAGTATAAATAGGACCCTTGGGCTATGAAAATCGGCTACACTTGATCTCAAGAGAAACCCTAGAGCCGATTTTAGTATTCCCTCATCTCTGTCATAATTTCCCTCTTGCTAGTTGGTGTTTGTAAGCCGTTAGAGGAGCTACACTTGTGACTCCAAGCTCCAAGACAAGAAAAATCAAGAAAGAATCAAGCAATCAACAAGAGGTAATCATCTAGATCTGATTTGTTATGTCATATTTCGAATCCATGCTATTAGATCTATGGTTTTCAAGTCTTGGATTCATTACATGTACAATAGAGAAGCCTAGATCCAAGCATTAGGGCCAAGATCGAGGCAGTTATGCAGTGGGAGGTTCAGAAATCTCCCTCAGACATTAGGAGCTTCTTCGTATTGGCAGGGTACTACCGGAGATTCATACATGATTTCTCCAAGATTGCGGTACCCCTCACTCGTGTGGTGAGGAAGGAGGTGGATTTTTGGTGAGGCCCTGAGCAGCAGACTGCATTCGAGACTCTGAGACAACGACTCTATGAGGCACCAGTTTTGACACTTTCTGAGGGAGTTGAGGATTTTGTGGTGTTTTGTGATGCATCGATCACGAGATTGGGAGCAGTCCTCATGCAGAGGGGACAGGTGATAGCTTATGCTTCGCGACAGTTGAAGCCGCACGAGACGAGATACCTTACTCATGATCTAGAGTTGGGAGCAATAATATCCGCTCTAAAGATTTGGAGACATTACCTCTATGGGGTCCTTTGTACCATAAACACGGGCCACAAGAGTCTGAGACACATCATGGATTAGACGAACCTGAACATGAGACATTATAGGTGGCTTGATGTAGTCAAGTATTATGATTGTGAGATCCTTTACCATCCTGGTAAAGTGAATGTGGTTGCGGACGCCCTGAGCCGCAAGTTAGTTGGATCTTCTGTTACAGCTGCATGTATGAGGATATATGTAGATTCTCCACTCGTGAGCTTGATTAGGGAAGCTCAAGTTGAGGGTATGCGACAGGAGAATTGGAAGCTTAAGAGTATCAGGGGTGAGAACACCCGATTTGTGCAGGATAGTCGGGGATTGTTGACCCATTGCGGTCGGGTCTGGGTTCCGATATCTGTTGGGGCCAGACAGATTGTTATGGAGGAGGCTCATAAGTCTCGCTTCTCTATTCACCCGGGGGCCACCAAGATGTACATGGATTTGATATTGAGTTACTGGTGGCCATACATGAAGAGGGAGATCGCATGGTACGTTAAGAGGTGCTTGACATGTCGGATGGTCAAGGCCGAGCATTAGAGGCTGCATGGCCAGATGTAGCCTCTGGAGATTCCCATGAGGAACTGGGAGTAGATCACGATGGATTTTATCACCAAGCTACCAAGGACGGCTAGGGGATTCGACGTTATTTGGGTCATCGTGGATCGATTGACCAAGTGCGCCCACTTTCTAGCGATACGGGAGAGTTCGTCGGCCGAGAAGTTCGCCGACACACACACACACACACACACACACATATATATATATATATATATATATATATATATATATATATATATATATATATATATATATGAGGTCGTTGCTCGCCTCGGGGTACCAATCTCTATTGTCTCAGACCGTGATGTTCGATCCACATCCCGTTTATGGAAAAAGTTCCACGAGGAACTGGGCACATGACTGCATTCCAGTACAGCCTATCATCCATAGATAGATAACCAAAGTGAGCGGACCATACATAATCTTGAGGATATGTTGAGATCCTGCGTCATTGACTTCGGTGGGAGCTAAAAGTCCTACCTACCACTTGCAGAGTTCTCCTACAACAACAACTTTCATTCCATTATTAGTTCTCCGCCTTAGGAGTTCTTGTATGGACGAAGATGTCGCGCCCCAATCTATTAGGGTGATATTGGTCACAGGGTGATGGGACGGACAAAGGTAGTTCTGCAGACTACCGAGAGGATTCAACAGATCAGACAGCAGTTGTAGACCGCTCAGAGTCGGCAGAAGAGTTACGCTGACAGACACCGATTTGAGTTGGAGTTCCAGGTGGGCGACATGGTATTACAAAAGGTCTCACCCTGGAAGGGTGTGATTCGCTTCAGGAAGAGGGGAAAGTTGGGTCCCCGATACATTAGGCCATTCAGGGTTATTTTTAGGGTTGGCAAGGTGGCGTTTAGACTGGATCTCCTGGAGGATCTCAATCGGATCCACAACATTTTTTACGTTTCACAATTACGGAAGTGCATACTATATGAGGAGGCAGTGGTTTCATTAGAAGATATTCAGTTCGATGAGCGCCTGAATTACATGGAGAGGCCAGTGGCCATTTTGGACTGGAAATTGAAGGTTCTACGGAACAAGGAGGTGCCTTTGGTAAAGGTACAATGGGATCATCGGAAGGGATCCGAGTGGACTTGGGAGCCGGAGGCAGAGATGCGAGAGCATTAACCGGAGTTGTTCACAGCGGCAGACTTCGAGGAAGAAGTCTAGTTCAAGTGGAGGAGAATTGTAACACCCCGACTCCCAGGTATAAATTTTAAAGTTTTATATGTATGTTTTTAGACCTACTTGACGAGTTGGATGCCCCAACTCGTTATGTAGAGAGGGTTAAAGTCGCGTGAACTTTAGGACCTACTCGACGAGTTGGAGCTATAATATGAAACCCTTATTACCAGGGTTTTGCACCTTATTTAAAGGCTCATTAGCCAGCCTCCACCTCTCTTATCCCCCCGACCTTAGAAAACCCTAATCATGTATTACTCCTCATTTTATGTGTGCGTGAAAGCTTGAAAGTAGGCCTGGCAATCATGTCTTGTTCGGGTTGTCGTGTCGCGAGTTGGCGGGTTAGCAGGTCAAAATATGCCAACCCAAACACGACCCATTTAAATATACAGGTCACGGGTTTGCGGGTTTTGGAACATAAACCCATATATGACCCACCAACCCATTTATTTATACGGGTTCACAAGTTGGTGGGTTCAGGGGCCAGATATGGGTTCGTGGGTCCGAATTTTAGATATTTAAGTCCTAAACATCCAAATAAAAATTAAAAACAGCATAGAAACATGTTACAGACTTAGCATTATAAGTTACGACTTATGACCTTAGACCATCCACCACGAGTCATAATGTCAAAACAGTTAAATGGTCTATGAATAAACAATATATATTATATAATACTTATTAAATATTAATACTTGATACATAAATACATTTAAAAATATTTTTTTATTAAGAATATAAACGGGTTGGCGAGTCAACCCGTTTATTTTTTGAGAAACCCATATATGACCTGTTTAATAAACGAGTTGGCGGGTTAGCGGGTTGGCGGGTTGAAAAACTCAACCCAAACCCATTTATTTCGTGTCGTGTCGCGTGTCATGTCGAGAATTGTCAGCCGTACTTGAAAGGTGGTTTTAGTGAAAGAAACTTGAAGACTCAAGAGCTTGGATCAAGGAGAAGCTTGTAGATCCAGTATCTACTCCGTCTTAGCTTCCATTTGAAGGTAACAAGTTGTTACCTTGATCATTCTAGTGTTAGATCTCCTCATTCAAGGGTTTAACGCCATTTCTAGCATATTTGTGGGTCGTTTCTGGTATTTAGCATGATCTGAAGTTGTAACTTTAGATATGGACTCCTCTAAGCCCTCATAGTCATAAAGTTATCGAATTTATCAAGCTTTGTACCTTCTCTTTGGCTTAAACCTATTCCTTAGCTTGGTTTTGGCATTTAAGGTCTTGCATGCACGTAAAGTTTGCAACTTTACGTGGTAACTTTACACTAGGAAGCCAGATCTACAATTTGAAGCCATGAACTCGACTAAAATGAGCTGAATGAGGTATGGCTGAAGGAACTCGACGAGTTGGATGAATTTTTTCCTCTTTCTGGATTCTTCATGAACTCGGCGAGTTAGTGAGTTAACTTGACGAGTTGGTTAGCTATACACGACGAGTTAGGTCAACATGGACTGTTGACCTTGACCGTTGACCTTGACTTTAACCAAGGGTTGACCAGTCTGACTTCTGAGGGTACTTTGGTAATTTGGGTATTTATGGAGGTGGATCATTGGTGGTTGTAGGTGCTGGTGTTTGGAGCCGTGTTACGGGAGTTTGATATTTCAATTTCGATCGACATTGTGAGGTGAGTTGTCCTCACTATACTAACAGGGTCGAAGGCACCAATGTCGGCCCTTTTTCGGGTTTGTATCTGGGTTTATTGCATGTTGATATGCTTAGTGACCTATTAGGTCGGTATCTTGGTGTATAGGATGATGTTATGTTAGTGACCGGTTAGGTCGATATCATTGTATATAGGATGATGCTATGATTAGTGATATGTTAGATCGGTTTAACTGCTTGTATATGCTAGCATTGTTATCTATGTGTTGATTGTATGCTTGGGGGTGGGTTGAGGAGGATCTGCTTTGTGTTGTAGGCCAACATACCCAGGGCGGCCCGAATAGACTGCAGGCCCAATGGGGCATACCAGTCAGGCCAAAGGCCTGGAGAACAGTCCAGACAGGCTTAAGGCCCGGTAGGGCAGGCCAAACATGTTGAAGGTTCTGAGAGTGGGCCAGACAAACTGAAGGCCCGGTGAGGGCGGTCCAATCATATTGTAGACTCTATATGCATGTTTATTTGGTATTATATGGTTATGATTTATATGGCGTTGGTATTTTGGGGAAACTCACTAAGCTTCGGGCTTACAGTTTTGGATTTTGTTTCAAGTACTTCGGATGATCGCGGGAAGGCGAATGCGTGATCGTGCACCTCCTCGCATTTTTATGATTTGATTTCCAGGATACTCTGATATGAAACTATTTGAAAACATTTTGTAATAAATAATGGTTTTTGAATGTCTGAAAAAGTTTTAAATTGGATTGAATTTTACGGATGTTACATAATAAACCATACATGTAAACCCTTAGTCCATATTCTAAAACAACCAATTTTACCAAAAGTCAACTCAACCAAAGTTCAACACTCAAAGCCAACAGTCAAAGTCAATAATAAGCAGTAAACATTTCCATTAGTTGACACTCACATCGTGACCAATCCTTGGTCACACCGTGAGGACACACTCATCCATATTTCGAATCAACTCGCTTCAACTCAGTCCCGAATGACCCACTCAGCCGACCTCATGACGTGAACCTTCCTGGGTCACGCTGTGAGCTCAGTCAGTCAAAACAATCACGTAAAAACCACTCTCATGTCGTGACACTCCCTGTGTCACGTTGTGACACTCCCTGTGTCACGTCGTGAGCCTCTTCTGATGCTAAATTCTAATGTCTTGCGTCCTTAATCCATTAAGTCATCCATTCCAACTTTCCAGGGGGCTTTCATACACCAAAAGCAACATAGAAATCTTTGCTTTATGGACATGCTTTTCCAATACATGTCTTGAACTTGATTAGGTCAAAATGGTGAAAATGAGATTCAAATCTCATGCGTGGGACCAAAACTAAACCAAACTATAGATCTAGCACACTAAACCTCAAAAGGACCTCATGGATCCATAAAGTTGCCAACTTTATGGAATCCAACCACTCAGACCACCTCCAACATGAAGAAAAAGGCATAAAAGTATAGATCTAGGAGAATAACACATAAAGGTTGGAGATTGAGGACTTACCATGGTCCAAGGTATGATCTTTAAGGTGGTGAGGGAACTTGCTTGTTGGATCTAAGCACCAAGAACGTATTCTTCTTCTTCTTCAAAGCACCAAAATCTTAAATGGATGGACGAGGAGAAAGGAGGATCAAAATGGTGAAAGGGAAGCTAGGGTTTCTCTCAAGATGATCTAGATACGATGGAGGCTCATAAAATACCCTAAAAACATAGAACCAACCCTTATATATGTTGAAAACCCAAAAAACGTGGGCTTGGGCTGCAGAGTTCTCATGTCGTGAGCTCCTAATGCTCACGTCATGAGCATAGGTGAAATCCGCATTTCCGTTTAATCGATTCTCACGTTGTGAGCTCCAACTGCTCACGTCGTGAGCTCAGTTTTTGCCTAAATCATTTCCAACTTCGAACAATCATAACTTCTTCGTTTCAACTCCAAATTCGGCATTATGTATATCCACAGAAGGGTCTTGAAGAGCTCTACAGTCCTATATTGATACTTTTGGCTCACTACATGTTCAACTTAAAACCTTAACCCTCGCAAGCGGCCTGGCACATAACTTTCCCCAGTCCATCCTCAGTTCCAAATACATGATTCATAGGCCTTGATCCATTACCAACAATAACATCTTTCAATAAAGCCCAAACCTTACTTCCTTAAAAGCCCAAAGCATACATATAATTGAATTACGGTCCACGATCCTGAATCACAAAACAATCCGAAATAGGGTGTTACATTTTGGCATTCTACCAGAAGCTACAACGTGACTTAGAGTTTGTTACGACGTAGCAGTGCTCGGAATCATAATTGTATTGTCCTTTCTCTCTCACAACGTAACACATAGAGTTTCACGGTGTGGCGTTGACGTTGGCTAAATTGACCATTGACTTTGTGGACCTTTGACCGCTGACTTTTGAACAATTTGACTTGGGGTCAAACTTGGAGGATTAAGGTTGTTGATTGGGGATTTATCTCTTTTGGTAATTCGTCGGTTAGCAGGATTGATCAGTCAAGGAGTTAGAGTGCGACTGTGCTTCTTCGATTCTGCGATTCAGGTGAGTTTCTCACTATGCCACGTATCCCATTGTATGTCTTTTTCATGATAGGATAGAGGTGTTGTTATATCACAAGTATGTTTGGACACTTGGTGTCTTGGTATGCTAGACTAGTAGGGTCTTGCCTATTGATCGAATGGTATTGTTAGGAATTATGTTTGGTTAGGGTAACTGGGGTAGACCAGTTATCAGGATTATGTATGACTGACCAACGAAGGACTTAACTGAGAAGTTGTCAACGGAAGGGTAACTAGGGAAGGTTGGTGGCTAAGGGTATGGACATATTAGTATTTTGCTATGTGTTTATGTTAAATGATTATGTAATAGTGGTATCTTGGGTTCTATGTAGTTTAAGTTGGATAGCTTGAGAACTCTTGGTCTAATACCTGATTATGATGTTCTTATTTGATTGTTTACTCTCGTGTGGGACATCAGTTCGACTGTCTATCTGATCCCTGACTATATATAACTTTATGAATTATATGTAAGACCAGGATTTGGCCCCTGGCAACTGATATGAAAGAACGTGGTTGCATCACAACATTGATATGAAAGACTATGGTTGGATCACAACACTGATAAGAAAGATTGTTGTTGGACCACAACACTGATAAGAAAGACCGTGGTTGGATCACAACAATTATATGTAAGACCAGGGTTCAACCCCTGGAAATAGAGTTAGGGTTGGGCCCGTTACGCATGATATACGTATGTAGATAGAATATTTGATTGCTCGACGCTAGAGCCGAGATTTTGTGTGGATGCATTGTAAGTATGATGGTATATGTGGTATATTAGGGAACTCACTAAGGTTTATGCTTATAGTTGTGGATTAAACATTTTGCAAGTCGTTCGTGAGAAGAACCCAACGATATTGTACACATGCATCGAAGATGTTCGTTTCCGTAGTTTTGTAAACTTAACTCTAATATTGTATGGTTTTAATTAAATGAATGTTCCATGATGGTTTTTGAAATAAAGGCTTTAATTGGTTATTATATTTTAAAATTTTAAAATCTCTTTGTAATTTTAGGATGTTACAACGACACTAACAACTCCAGATCGCAACGCAATTTTGTTATTTTAACCAACTTTCATCCAAGGTCTAAATCCTTTATGGTATCAACTCTAAACCTCCAAATCACGTCAAACATATGGTCTTAATGGATAAAGTTTCTAACTTAATCCATTTGCATGTCCTTAACATCATTATTCCAAGCCTAAGTAAAAAATGGGACTAAAAACCTCTTAAACTCATCTTGGTATGGATATTGTTCTGGTGAGAGGCCGATGATTGTATGACGGCTGAGAGTTGGTAATAGTGGATGAATGAGAGCCGGTAGCAGTAGTGGCTGAGAGCCATTGGTAGAGTGCCAGTAGATGATATGTATGATTGTTATGTATGTTGTATTTATATGGAATGTTGTATTTATATGGATATGAGCATTGATAAATCGACACTAGAGCCAAGGAATTTGCTTGTATGTATTGTATGTAACTTAGTACGGTGGAATATGTGGTATACTGAAGAACTCACTAAGCTTTATGTTTACAGTTGTGAATTAAATGTTTTGCAGGTTGTTCGTGAGAAGAGCTCGGGGGGACTATGCACCCGTATCGAAGATATTGTTTTCGTTGTTTTGTTTAACTCTGTTTTCAAAAAATTAAATGTTATATCATGATTTCAAGTAAAGGGGTTTTAATTGTTTAATCTATTTTGAAATGAAAATTTTCTTGGTAATTTTGGGAACTATACAAATTATTGGATAAGGGTTTGAAGGTAGGTCACAAGTGGGCTTTAGGTATAGAAAGGATTTAATATTGGTTGATCTTGCATGAGACAAAACTCGTTGTATGAATGTGTTAATATAAGGAAAATTAAGTTTGGTGCTGAGAGAATTGTTGTTGGAATTGAGTTTCAGGTATTGAGTATGCGGATTAGATGTTGGGAAATGGTGGTTGTTGTTTTTGCGAACCAATTGCATGATTTTCTTGCTTTTGAATTGTAGCACAACCTTTCCCATGGCTTAATTTTAATTTGATTTTGCAATATTGTTAGAAATAATGTCATGAAAGATGATGTAAAATAGTTAAATTTGGTATTTATGTATACGTTTTTTTTAAAGAAAATCCAGTTGTTGGTAACGGTCGAAAGCTGGAAGGAGCTTGGGATAACAACCCCGAAAGTGAGTCTTTCTCATGAATTCGAGGTTAGGCAGTGTTCCCGACAGGTCCGTTCTCACCCTTAGCAAAGTACAAAGCTTCCATTGCTAAGAAAGATTATCATTAAAAAAATTAACAAAAAAAAACATTACAAAGGTGTTTGTCAAAAAATACAAAACATCTAATAGACAACTGTAATGACTAATAAGTGACATGCAAAATAGGATGAAAATCTTTTTTTTTAGAATAAGGGTAAATATAAATTAATGCCGTATATATACAAATTTTAGTTTAGATTACAATATATATATATATATATATATATATATATATATATATATATATATATATATATATATATATATATATATAAATATTGTGTTTTTAGTAAAACAAGTTTTTACAAAGAAATTTTTTGTTTCTTTTACAGTTTTACCAACAAAATCAGCATGTGACTTGTAACAACAAAATCGTTTTCAAAAATAATAATTCATGCTTTTTTTTAGGGAGCTGATCTGTACATAACAATTTTTTTCCATACACAACAATTGGTGCTTTAAAATGTTGTATTGTACAACTATATAATGCATGAATTGTTATGTATGACAAAAAACTGTTGTATACGAATCAATTCCTTTTCTTTTATATTTTATAAAAGTTTATCAATCGATTTAAATTATGTTTTATAAATTTTTTGAATTGTATAGTCTACACATTTACAAGTTATAAATGCTACTCAAGAATGATGATGTAATTAGTCATTCCACACAACAATGCTAATCATTCAACAATCAAACTTCATATATGAATAACATTGAAGAATCATGAAGTAACATTATAGAATCAACATTACAACATCAAAAACATAAATTAATTGCACTTTTAGATGTTTAAACACCATTAAAGAAGCACTAAGCGAATTTGTTTTTTGTTTTATTGTTAATCCGGTCGGATCCGATTCTCCTCCGGGTCATACTCAATTACTCATATCTATTTATAACTTTCTTCATCTTACACCAAACAAATTTATGTAACGTAATTTCAAATATTTACTATATATCATCTTAGAAATTCAATCAGTCAACATATATTTCATGAATATATAGTCAATATACCAAAAGCGGACAAACATCACAGGCCCACACTCCGTCACGCCTTCCATGACTTCAAATATATTTCATCTTCTTCATCACCATTCCTGATTCCACACACCACCTCGATAACAATGGCGTCTCTGCTATGGCTCTGTGTCCTAGCAGCCGTCATTCACCCCTCATCCACTGCCAAACAAACCTACATTGTGCAAATGAAGCACCACCAAAAACCCACATCATACCTCACCCATTCCGATTGGTACTCCCATCACCTACAAACTCTCACCTCCGCCACCCATGACGCCCTACTCTACACCTACACCACCGCCTACCACGGCTTCGCCGCTTCTTTAGATCCTCAACAGGCTCAAGCACTTCGGGAATCGGATTCCGTCCTCGGAGTTTACGAGGACACAGTTTATCAGCTTCACACCACCCGAACCCCGGAGTTTTTAGGGATAGAGAACGAGTTGGGATTCCTGACCGGCCAAACGCCTCAACAATTCAGCGTTGCTAGCAACGACGTCATCATTGGAGTACTTGATACCGGAGTTTGGCCTGAGTCGAAGAGCTTTGACGACTCCGGGATGCCCGCCGTGCCGACGAGGTGGCGAGGTGAGTGCGAAGAATATGAAGATTTCAAGGCGACCTTATGCAATAAGAAACTGGTAGGTGCCCGGAAGTACTACTACGGGTTTCGTAAGGCAGCCGAAGTAGAGATAATGAAAGAAAAACCCACACCCCGTGACTTAAATGGCCACGGCACTCATACGTCATCTACAGCGGCGGGGTCTCAGGTGGGTAACGCCACTCTGTTTGGGTATGCTACCGGCACGGCGCGTGGAATGGCGGTCCACGCAAGGGTTGCTTCTTACAAAGTCTGTTGGACATTAGGCTGTTTCAGTTCCGATATCCTTGCTGCCATGGACCAGGCCATCTCCGATGGTGTTAATGTGTTATCAATGTCTCTCGGCGCCGGTTCTATGCCTTATTATCAGGACCCGATTGCAGTCGGCGCGTTTAAGGCTATGGAAATGGGTGTGTTCGTGTCTTGTTCCGGCGGAAACTCAGGCCCTACAAAGTCGTCAATTGCCAACGTGGCGCCATGGATAATGACAGTCGGTGCCGGGACTCTCGACCGCGACTTCCCGGCTTACGCTGTTCTAGGAAACGGCAAACGGGTCACCGGCGTATCGTTGTACAGTGGGAAAGGAATGGGGGATAAACCGGTGGAATTGGTTTATAACAACGGTAAACAGAAGAACAGTTCGAGTAAATTGTGTCTACCCGGGTCGCTTGATTCTGATCTCGTCCGTGGTAAGGTGGTTTTCTGTGACAGAGGACTGAACGCTCGAGCGGAAAAGGGTATGGTGGTGAAGGACGCCGGCGGGGTCGGAATGATACTAGCGAATACGGCGGCGAATGGGGAGGAGCTGGTGGCGGACAGCCATTTATTACCAGCGGTAGCGGTGGGGCGAAAGGTCGGCAACGAGATCAGGAAGTACCTGAAAACAGAGGCGAAACCGACAGCGGTATTAAGCTTTAGTGGGACTGTGTTGGGGGTGAAGCCATCGCCGGTGGTGGCAGCGTTTAGCTCGCGTGGCCCTAACAAGATAACACCTGAGATACTGAAACCAGACGTGATCGGACCTGGAGTTAACATCTTGGCTGGATGGTCCGGCGCTAGCGGACCTACCGGAATAAGTTCCGATGACCGGAAAATACAGTACAACATAATGTCAGGCACCTCCATGTCCTGCCCACATATCAGCGGCTTAGCAGCACTCCTGAAAGCGGCACATCCCAAATGGAGCACAAGCGCCATCAAGTCCGCCCTCATGACCACCGCATACACAGTGGACAACACGAAATCGCCGCTACGTGATGCCGCCGGAGGCGAAGCTTCTACACCTTGGGCCCATGGAGCAGGTCATGTGGACCCACATAAAGCGATTTCTCCGGGGCTTGTGTATGATATATCAACGAAAGAGTATATCGCGTTTTTGTGTTCCTTGGGGTACACCATGAAGCAGGTGGAAGCGGTGGTGAACCGGCCGAATGTTACTTGTAGCCGGAGATTTAGGGATCCGGGTCAACTGAACTACCCTTCGTTTTCTATTGTTTTTGGGGAGTCGAGGGTGGTGAGATACACGCGGCGGTTGACGAATGTTGGACCGGTGGGGGATGTAAGTTATGAGGTGGAAGTGGAAGCACCTGAAGGTGTTGAAGTAATGGTGAAACCAGAGAGGGTTGTTTTCAAGGAGGTGGGAGAGAGGGTGAGGTATACTGTTACCTTTGTGTCGAAGAAGAAGAAGAAGGGTAGAGATGGTGGTCATGGTTTTGGTTCTATAACTTGGAAGAATGGTGAAAACCGAGTTAGGAGCCCTGTTGCATTTAGTTGGGTATAGTCTAGTCATTAGTCATTAGTCAATAGTCCATATATGAAAGGCCTTCATGTTACTGTTTATTGTTCTTGAGAAGACATGGTATATATCTTTTCTTGAATGAAATGTGGGAATTAAGTTACAAGTATTGCAATTAAAAACATAACAAAAACTTAATATATTTAATTAGTAGATTAACTACATAAATTCTTAGTGACCCACTCACACAATAGATGATTGGTCTCTTTGTATTGAGAAAATGATTTACGAGGGTAACTATCTCTTATCCGTATTCACATATTGACAACTTTTTCTTTTTTGTACATAAGAAATCAATTAACTTGTTTTAACTGTATAACATCCCAAAAATAATGATCAAAAATTTCGTTTTTAATTTAATACTAAAACCATAATTGTCAAACCATTAATTTAATGCTCCGACATCGAGCCCTGCCCAACATCAGGTCCCGCCTGTCATCGAGCCCCGCTCGATATACAGATCTGTCTCTCTTAGGCCCCGCCTGTCTCTGGGCCCCGCCCGCTAAACACATACAATCATATAACATGCTAATACATAAAGAAACATACTATATTGTATCCATGTCCTAAGAAACATACTCTGCTAATAATGAGATACGGAACTTCGTCCGTACTTAGCTAGTGATGAGATACGGGACCTCGCCCACACTCACCTCCCTGTCAGGCACATACAAGTATCACACAGACAACAAGTATAATCTAACATGCAAACATTCCTCAGGCACCCGCCTGACATCAGACCTTGGTCAGGAATAACATACTAGCATACAATGCCTAGGGCTAACCCTCGGGTCTTCCTACTCATAGACTACATGGGTTGGCATTGTGGCCTTAGACCCATTCACACAGTAAGGAGACTCACATTGCACTATTGAGGCCCTGGCTGGAACTAGCTGAGTACGGACGAAGTTCCATATCTCATTATTAACAGAGTATGTTTCTTAGGACATGGATACGGTAGAGTATGTTTCTTTATGTGTTAACATGTTATATGATTGTACGCGTTTAGCGAGACGGGCCCAGAGACAGGCGGGGCCTAAGAGAGACATATCTATATACCGAGCGGGACTCTATGTCAGGCAAGGCCTGATGCCGGAGAACTAAATTAATGGTTTGACAATTATGGTTTTAGTATTAAATTAAAAACGAAATTTTTGGTCATGATTTTTGGGATGTTACACAGTTAAAACAAGTTAGTTGCTTTCTTATGTACAAAAAACAAAGAAGTTGCTAATATGTGGACACGGATAAGAGGTAGTTACCCTCCTAAGTCATTTTCCCTTTTGTGTTTAAAGGAATTTTGTTTCGTTTTTCCCAATTGGATACTTCAAATTTTCCTTTTTAAATAAAATATCTTTCAACAAGACTTTGTTTCCACAATACTAAACTTCCCTTTGCTACAAAAATTCTATGAAGATTCCCACAATAACTAATGATGAGAAAAAACCATGAAGGAAAAAGGACTCGATATAACAACCCGAGATGACCAAGAAAAAACATATTTTCAAGTTAACTCAAATAGATTAATTATTAAGATGTTGTTTGTTTTTTGTCTATAGATCTTTTTAGTCACTTCTGTGTATGCGGCATAGACCACGTGTAGACATTAGGCTTTGCAGATTGTTTGTTTTTTTGAAGACTACAGACCAAAAAAGGTCTGTGCGTTCTTTTTTTGATGTAGATGTGGACCAGAGTCTTCAAACATCTTCACATCTTCTAGTATAAAAAAAACACATATATATTTGTTTTTTAACTTAGATTTATTACAACTTTATCTATTATAAAGGTTTTTTTTTAAAATTACAATACTAAAAGAAAAAAGTTCGGTGACACAATAATAACTTTTATGACAAATTTATAAATAAAGATTTAATTACAATAAGGTCATTGAAGTTGTTTATATAAACATGGAAAAAAATCTTAATATTGTTTTATATTTTTTGTGTCAAATTTTATAAAACATGATTTAATACAGTATCATTTATTTTTTGGGAAAAATATTTATGTCCAGTTTTTAATTAATTTAATTGAAAAAGTAAAATGAAAATTTTAAAAATTTTCATTTAAAATCAAAGTTTATTTTCATCCAATTTATGTGTTAAATATTTTATCACTAATTACAATGTTTAGCTATAGCTTTATGACCAAAGTTTGTTGGTTTTTATCAAATATATATATGTTAATTATATCATTTTATTTTCACTTTTATACAATAATACATAAAAGTTGATCAACAATTGTTAATTATCTATAATAAAATCATAAAATTATTGAAAAACTCTTTGAAAGTTTTTTAATAAGTTTAATTATATTTTAGTTTATTCTAACAAACTGCAAATGTTAAAAAAACAAACAGTCTTCTTCTTTCAGACTGCAGACGTTTGGTTCACCTATTCTACTGCAGAGGTCTGCAGATATGGTCCACAGACTGCATACATTTGTTCTTAGAAAAAACAAACAATACCTAATTTTCTTTTTACATGTTTAGTAACAAATTTGCAATTAACAATAACTATAAATATTAATGATTAATTTACTAACATTAAAAGAATTCAATGAATTAAATATCGGCAAAGCCTAATAAGCTAGAAAGCAACCCGATATTCGGCAAAACTTTTGGCATGCTACTTAAATTTGATTTATCTACTTATGTCAACAATGAAAAAAGATGGAAACATGCATGGGCTAAAATGCGTAAGTTTGGATTGCCAAACTATACATTGTCTATCTAGTCTATTATATCTGGAAAATACACATGAAATTTTTGAGAGACTGGAATAGTTTAATCTTTTCTAGCACAAGGTACCCCAAAGTTTGTATTGTCCCAAAATTTGTGAGATTAGAGTTGAATTATCCAACTAGATTTATCTTTTAATATCGTTGTAAAAAATATAGTGATGTAAATAATTGAGAAATTTGATCAATAATGGGGTACAATTCATGAATTGATGTGCCTTGCTACTCTTTTTATCCCATCTATCTATTTTAATACCAAAGGGCTTGTAGCCCAGCGGTATTAGGTGGTGTCCTTCCTCTTTGAGGTCGAAGGTTCAAGTCTCGTTGTGGACATAGGTGGAATAGGTGTTGTTAGCTTAAGAGTAAATTAGATTTGTTGGTTCAAAAAAAAATCTATTTTAATAAAACACTTCATTTTCTCCACATGCCTCATCCACATTCGTTTTCAACTAAAAATGTTTTTATCTTTATACCTTCACGTTTTTAATTAATATTTCGGAAATCATTAATGTGTATAACTCATTTCTGGAATTGTAGGATACTTTATAAACAACAACTTTTAAAACAATTGAGAGTATATACGGTCACATGTAACATGTAATTAATAATATACCATTCTTCCCATCCATATAATCCATTATATATATATATATATATATATATATATATATATATATATATATATATATATATATATATATATATATATATATATATATATATATATATACTAGTTTATAACCCGTGGAACCACGGTTACAAAATTAATTAAATTTTTATAGTGAAAACTCAAAATTATTAATCAAATATTTAAAAAAATTATTAATTAAAATATATATTTTTTTAGTTATATAAAATTATAATTGTTAATTTAAATAAATATATAAATTATATCATCTTATAATTTGTATTAATTTTATTTTAATTTTATTGTAATGTTATTAATTTAATCTAATTAGAGTGGGAAATTTAAAATTTAAAATTTAAAATTTAAAATTGAGAATTAATATGTTAATAAATGACATGCATTAATTAAGAAGACTAATAGGGTGATACATGTCAAAAGTAGAATAAAATATGTATTTATTAAAAGGCCTAATAAGATGACACATGTCAAAAGGAGATTAAAACTATTGTTTTATTAGAATAGGAATATATATATATATATATATATATATATATATATATATATATATTGTAACCGATCTGCTCATTGTGATAAATTAATTTTTATTTTTTTTATTGCATACCTTATTGAACTAATTACCATAAACATTCTTCAATTTGGCCTAAATTACTTCTTTAACTTTGAGCATTCAATATAGAATCCCTACAAAAAAATGGTAATAAGCTACAAAATTATATAACCTTCAAATCTTATCTCCAAAACTATTAATTTTAAATTTCAAAAAAAAAATCTGGCAATTAATATTCACAAATACAATTTCAACCATTATATCTTCTATTTTAAAAGAGATTTCAATTGATTATCTTGCTCAATATCATTATATTTGCAATATATATATATATATATATATATATATATATATATATATATATATATATATATATATATATATATATATATATATATATTTCTAACCCTCTTAGCAATCGATTTACAAAGACTTTCTGTTGCAGATCCTACGCAAAAGACATAAGCAAACGAAGATAGCCTTCTCATCATTCTATTTTTAAGAATAAGTGTATGTCCTTCTTCTTTAAGGGGTGTTTGGAATTACTTTTTTTTTTTTTTTATAAATCTTTTTTTTAAAAAGGACCTTTTGATTTATGTCTTTTTCCAAAAGAAACTTTTAAAATGTGTTTGTATAAATTTTTGAGGGTGTAAATGGGAAAAAACCAAAAGTTACTAAAAGTCACAAATGTGTGATTTTTTATCACCTCATTTTTCTTTTTATCAAAAAGTTAATTTAAAAGAACTTTTGAAGTTACCAAACAACTATTTAAACTTTTGACTTTTTAAAAAATTCAAAAGTTTAAAAAATCATTTGAAAAGAAATGTCAAACACCATCTAAGTCCTTTTAATATGTATAGGATGCTTTTTTCGATTTTATATGTTTTTGTTGATGTATAGGTTACCATTCAAAAGAACATTTCATGTTTAAAAGTTTCCTCATTACCGATTTGTCTTTCATCTTTACACTTTTACATCTATTTGGTTTAGAAAATTGCTAACCAATGATTGCCTTCTTCATGTACATAATGCTTTCATACGTGGGGAATTTTTTAGCAAGGTTTTAACTCATAATCATCTTTCTGTTTGTTATTGAATGATTGTATTCGTATCTTTATGTGATGAGTAATCATTAAAGCACATATAAGGCGACACTTCAGCCCAACCCCTGTTTGGTCTTCAAAATCAAAAGGAAAAAAGGGTAAGAAAAATCAAAAGAAGTTAAACAACAACCATTTGTGATACTTTTTTAAACTTTTATTTTAAAACACACTAACATACTTTAATAAAATTAAATATTATCCTACTCTCAAAGGATAATCTGTAATTTAATAATAAAAATTAATTTATACCATTTATAGCAATGTACTTTGAAAGTACATTGCTATAATAGGTGCTTTATGCCTTGCAATTATGAAACATCATGTGAATTGTTTATGTTTTAAATGTCTATTTTTATATATCTTTTATTCACTATTAAATGGATGGATTTTAAATAAGAAATTTTTACTAGAAAGGGTGAATGTAAATTTTTAAATGTGTATATGTAACATTCGTATTTCGGTAAGTTTCCCTTTTAGCCTTTAATGCAAAAACTTTACATTTTGGTCCCTTAGCTAGTACGCAGAGCATACTCTAGGAGTACGCTTAGCGTGCTAGCCATTTCCGGATCCCAGGACTCACCCACGTACACGGGGGTACATTGAGTACATGAGGCATGAGCAAACCCTAATTTTTACGTTTTGCACCATATTTAAACAACTTTTCTCACCTTTAGACACCCTACTAATCAGACTCCATCATCTTGTTCCCTAATATCGAAACCCTAATTGCCTCTTGTGAGTTTTGAGCTTGTAAGTGAGATTTTAGTGAAAGAAGAAGAATGAGAACTCTTGGTGGTTGCTTTGGAGTAGCTTGGACTTGTAGATCCAGCTTCATCATCATCATTTCAAGCCATTTGAGGTTTAAAGTTATCTACTTGATGGTTCATTATGCTAGATTTAGTTTTGGGACTTAGTTTATTCATTTTTGGATATTTTGAGTTAAAGTTGAGCTTTTGATCTACTCCAGAAGTCATGGATGTTAGATCTTAGCCCCATCAAGGCCCCATGTTTATCAAATGTAAACTTTATGGGGGGATATTGGTCCATGCATGTATTAAGATCTTTATTAAGCTCCTTTATGAGCTTTGAGTCCCATTAAGCCATTCATGAGTGTAAAGTTGCCAACTTTACGTATTAAGTCACCCTTAGGGACCAGATCTAAGATTTTGGTAAAAGGTCTTAACTGTTTAAGTGCTTAATGAAGTAGTTTGGGAGCTTGAGACGTACGTTGGGCGTAGGAGCTGGGTACGCCCCACGTACTCTACAGATGAACGTTTGGACTTGGTAATTCTCAGTATTGGGCCATAGTTTGGGCTTTTAAGATTAGGCCTTGGTGGGCTATTAAACTTCTATTTTGGGCTTCCTTGGATTTTGGCCCATGATGGGCTTTGGGCCTAATTTGGAAGATTGGGCCATATTGGGCTTTGGGTTGCCATTTAGGATTTGGGCCTTTTAAATAGTTGGGTTGGGCCTTGGTTTTGGGTCAAGTAAGAAAAAGGGTAAAATTGTATTTTACCCTGGTTATGGGCTAAATAGATTAGATTATTAGTTATGGGTTGAGATCCAATTATTAATTGGATATTATTTTGATGATGTTAGCGTGGGGATTTTCCGGACCAGCAGACTGAGATTCATTTGAGTGTTTTAGTAGCTAGAGATGAGTTTCCTCACTGTGTTTAGCGGGTCGAAGGCACCAATACCGGCCCATGGTTTGTTATGTTTAGGATGCTAGATGTCTGCATGACTCTTGCATATGTTATGTGTTTGTATGTTTACCTGGTGAGGCCCGATGACCATTTTGTATGCTATTTATCTTTGTGATTATTGCATGTGTTATATGTTTATCTGTTTATATGATTATATGTATACCGGGCGGTGTTCGATAACTGACAGATCTATATGTCGGGCGGGGCCCATTATATGTTTATTATGTATGGTATGTGGTATCTTGGGGAACTCACTAGGATTTGTGTTTACGGTTTTCAGTTTATGTTTTCAGGTACTTCTGGTTTGAAGGAGGAAAAGCCCAGGATGATTGCAGTGTACACACCACCTCGTTTCACATTTTATGTTACTCTCATGTTTTGTGATGTAATTGATACACTTTGTTTCACCATGGTTTATATAATGATTTGTTGGATAACAATTTTATTAATTTAAAAATGAAAAATTTTAGTCTTAATTTTTGGATGTTACGGTATCTGTGTTTTTTTGTTCTATAATAGCATCCAACTTTCATAAAGAAATTCATTTACATTAAATTTTATCTTATTTAGTTATTTTTAACCATTTTTGACTTATATTTTTCCTGGAATATCATCCTACTTTTCAATTTACAATAGTTTACAATTTTTTGTTAAAACATTACTCCCGATTTTTATCCTAGAACTTTACATTTTTTGGTAATGTAAACATAAAAGTGGATAAATAGCAATGTATTTAGAATGATCAATAAATTTGATTAATGAAACCAGAAAAAGGAAAACAACGTTGTTAAGATGAATAGAATAAATTAAGAATTGAAACATTTAACAGTTTCTTTGTTATCTTCTATGTGTTTTTGTTTTTCTTAAAGTAGGTTTCTATTACACTATATACATTCTACTAAAATATTATTTTCTTCTTTTATGTTTATATTTACAATCTCAATGGCTACCTAAAATCCTTCATCTTTTTGTCAGTACAAACCTCACAATCATATTCTGAATATAATGATTTTTGTAACACCCGTAGATTCGGGTTAGTCAATTTAGAGACAATAAGCGTCAAAAATAACTTTTTTATATAAGATTATTTAGAATAAATAATCTTGACCAAGTTATAGTATATGTCACAAGGGTTCCGTACATATAAAAAACGCTGAAATTCGAGTTATAACAAAGAAGTTATGACATGTCGAAGTTTTAGTCCATACTCTTCGAGCGCGGCGAATCCAATACAGTTTTGTAAATCTGAGATAGAATGAGAATTAGCTGACGGGATCTAAATAAAAGTTATAGTACTCGTAAATACCAACGTGTGAATATAAAGAACGTCGATAATAGAGCTCGTATGTTAAAGATATGGACGAAACTTAGTTCCTACTCTTCGAGTGCGATAAATTCGATACAGTTTTGCAAATCGGAGATAGAATGAGAATTAGCCGACGAGGTCTAAATGAAAGTTCTAGTACTCGTAAACCCCAACGTGTGGATATAAAGAACATAGAAAACGGAGCTCGTACGCGGAAGATATGGATGAAACTTAGGGCCTACTCTACGATAAAACTCGTATAAATAAAGGATGAATCCTTCATATTTTCGTCACACCATAAGCCTTTCTTTATCTCTACAACTTCTCTCTAGACTCCCAAAACCCGTTTGAATCCCTAGTAACATCAAGTTGCTAGAGGAAAGACTCGGAGCGCGATACGACTCCAAGAAAAAGAGATTCTTGGCTCAGAAGCTCTGCTCCAGCGAAACCTGGTTTTTAGCAAAACCTACTATAAGTGAGATACGCCTATCCTACTTTAAATATAATATCATTATTATGAACCTATAAATAAGATTTATCAGTGATTCGTTGTCGTTATACTGATTGATCTACTTACGGTGATGATGAATAGGTTGTGATTTAATGAGGTGTTTAAAGTGGGATTTCCAAATAGTATACTTCGTATACCAAACGGACCCTACCTCCGATATGATCCTACCTGGTTGTTCCTTACTTGATAGATCATGAAGTAGACTTTGATTTAATGATGATTCCAGACTAATAGTTAGTTGCAATAAAGATTAGACAAAAATCTAGTGGTAATAATACTAGGTTTCGTCGAAGGAAATTATTTTTAAGAAACGAAGCGCTGTTTGAGTTTGGAATCACCACCTTAACAAGTGAGTGCATAGTCCCTTTCATGAACATGATTTTAATACAAGTATTGATTGAAGTATTAAATATATGTTTATGTGTGACATATTTGATGTTGCCTGAAATACATGTTAAAGAGCATACCTGATAATAAATGATGATTTAGGATAAAGAGTAAACCTAAATTAATTATGATGAATATTGGGTAGTATCTTCTTTTGAGTACGAGTAAGATATACACGGAGAATAGAACTTTAAATTATGTCATTGATCCGGGAGCATGGATTAGACATAGTCATTTGTCCCTAGTCCGAGAGTATGGATTGGGCACACAATCATTTGTCATTAATCTGGGAGCATGGATTAAGACATAGTCAGTTGTCCATAGTCTGAGAGTATGGATAAGACATAATTATTTGTCATTAATTTGGGAGTATGGATTTAGACATAGACAATTGTGTTGGATTAGTGTCTAAGTCCATAACTATTTTGGTATGTACTTGACCCGATGGTGCATGGTCCTTTTGGGTTGCCTTCACCAAAGCAACTTGATTGGAGAAATAAATAAAGAGATAGGTTATTATGGTTTATTAATATGTTATAAGAATAATATATTAAAGGAGAAATCATATTTGTTTAATTAATATTGGTCAATAATTAATTAAGAATTAATTTTGTGATCAAGTGTAATTAATTAAACTAGAGGGGCTGAATTGTAATTATGTGATAGTTACAAAATAAGGTAAGGATTATCTTATTAATAGGTTGGACGAATTTAAGGTGATAAGGCTTTAGAATTCGACTAGGATAAGGGTTTTCAAGGCTTATCTTATGGTTACTCGATGGGCAAGCAACTAGATAAGGATAAGGACTAAAACCCTAATCTCTACACCTATATAAAGACCCCCCAAGGCTCATGAATTCGTCCATGCCTTCCCAAGAGGTCCTAGAGACGAATTCAATACCTCCCCTCTCTCTTTATATCTTCTCCATTTGCTCTTGGTGTTTGTAAGCCATTAGAGGAGTGACACTTGTGACTCTAAGCCTTCCAAATTCAATTCAAGGAGGAATTGGGATTGTTATTGCTACATAACAATCAAGGTAATATCATAAAGCTAATTATATGTTAATATCGATTTTCCATATGCTAGAATTAGGGTTTATAGTCTTGGATTCAAAGCATGTACAATAGAGAAACCTAGATCCAAGCATTAGGGTTTGTATGAGCACATAGGATGTCTTATGGCCAAAACCTATCAGTGGTATCAAAGCCTAGATTGGTTTCAATTGTATTGATGCATTTCATGTTCAAAAAATTCGATTTTTGGTGTTATGGAGGCTGGACTCGCCGAGTCCATGCAGACTCGACGAGTCCAAGCTTGACTCGACGAGTCAACTCGTCAGATGGGGATATCTTCGCGATTTCTTGCTGTTTTTGCTTATGGATATTTACCTTATCATATTAGATCAATATAAATCCGTTTTTTTGATATATATATGACTATATTTTGATCTAATTGAAGATATTTATCAATTAATAAGATAATTGTTTCCTTATGTGATAATTGTTTAATTATTTTGACTAAATTGATAAATTGTTTTGCAAGAAATCATTAAATAAATCAAATATGGATAATTATGTGATTAATTGTTAATTTAGATTATTTGTTATTTGATCATTGTTGTTATGAAATGTTTCATATTTTCCCCTTTAGGTTTTATAGTTTAAATTTGAACGCAAAAGTTTTGTTGTTTTGAAATTTAAATAGTTAAAACCCTAATGTTTTGAAATGTTTCAAAACTTGCCCTCAAGTTTTGGAATTTAAATTTTGATTAAATGGTTTAATTTTGATGTATGTTTAAATTCTAAACCCTAATGTGTTGAAATGTTTCAAAACTTGCCCTCAAGTTTTGGAATTTAAAAGTTGATTAAAAGTTTAATTAGGAATGTTAAATTCTAAAACCCTAGTATTGTTTTGAAAAAGTTCAAATCACACCCTTATGGTTTTATTAATTAATTAAGATGTATAATTAAAAGAAGTTTAATAAATCCATAAAAGTTTAGGTTTACAATTTAATTGAATTAAAGGTATAATTGTTAAATTAGACCACCTAGTATTTTAAAAGTTGTAAAATACACCCTATACTATATATAACATTAAAAGTCTAACATTATATATATATATATATATATATATATATATATATATATATATATATATATATATATATATATATATATATATATATATATATGTATGAGTAAAAGTCAATCTTACCGTTAGTAGGCCTCATTCACGAAGCTGGTCTATAAGGGGTGTTTAAGGAAATTGCAAATAAAATGGCGATTGAATGGGTATCCACTCTTACCCACCGCACTCTTGACTAGTGGAGGGTCGTTAGCCGAACGGGTAGGATAGGACGAAAACCTTCCATTATAAGTATAATGAATTATTAAAGTAACTAAATGTTTTCATAAAATTCCCAATCTTAGTTACTTAGGCAAAAGTGAATTGATGCAATTCCATGAAATTACACTTTGTGCCCTTGCAAAGACGTTAGTGGAGCATGTGTGGTTTACCGGCACACTAAATGGTTCTAAGTAAAGGTAGCAAAGGGTGACTCAATGTTTGTCATAGTTCGGTGGAGCGTGTGTGGTTTACCGACACATCGAATAGGTGAATGTAACATGTGAGGGCACCATGTAGGTTTGCATGGTTATTCACACCCGCTTTGTGATCCTCGGCATCCCAGTCACAAACTAGAGGGGCATATCAAGATTTTAACATGCCATTGAAAGTTCAATGAATCTCAAAGGATCTAGGAGTTTTCATAGATTTAAAACTTAAATTTCTTTTTCATTTTTCATGGTGGAAATTAGTGAATCGTTATTCACTTACTTTCAAATATTCTGCAATTAGGGTTACGGCATCCCTCTCCCAAGTTGTAGAATATTGTGTTGGGTCCTGGCCTTAGTATCTCATTTGGGTGATTTACTAAGGACTCAATCTATCAACTAACTTGAATTTGTTTTTCTCCCGTTTTGTAGATGTCAAAGTTCGACAACTATGGTCTTCCCAAATCCCGTGGAATAAGCATTCCACATGAAGATGGTATTCCACGATTCAATCGAGGAACGAGAAATCATGCTTCACTTCCTCCTCCTCCTCCTATTGTTCTCCCCAACCCACAAGATCGAAGAATTGAAAGGTTCAATATCACTAAGGCCCTATTGGAAATGAAACATGAAGATGGTAAACCCATGTGTGCCCACGTTCTAGGAATGAAATCACACATTGATAGGTTGATAATGTTGGGTGTGTCATTCCCAGATGAGTTGGCTGTGAATTGGGTTTTGCAGTCACTTCCTGAATCATATAATGAGTTCAAAAGAAAGTATTATATGATGGATCATGACGACAACCTCATTGACCTAACGTACATGCTCATTGCTGTTGAATCAGAAATGATTTGGCGAAGCAATGGAGCGTATTTGTTGGAAAAGTCAACCGACCATGCTTTCGAGGATGTTCTAGGAGAACCGACCTGCGTTTGCTGCCAAAAGAAAGGGCGTTGGATACAAGTCTGCCCAAAGAGCCTGAAGAGTCCAGAAGATAGGAGAGTCAAAGAGCATGGCTGCGCTTCAGGTAAAATCCACTAACTCCATTAAGTTCCTATTCATTAATTCTTAATACATAATGTAATAAGATTGCATTTGAATGTTTTACAGGATCGGTGAAAAGAAAGGAAGCTTGGTGAAAGAGCAAGATGAATCTAATCACAAGGAATGGATCTTGATCGCATGGACTTGAAGATTAGATTTTGAGCTTAGATAGTTATGATAGAGTTGTTAGAAGTTTTTCTTTTGAAATACATAGTTTTCAATGGATTTTGCATTGTAAGGACAAATGTTTTCCGCTGCTTTTATAAATAAAATAAATTTTCGTTTGACTTATTTATTTGTTTATTTCCTTGCAATGAAATCGTTATGAAAATTGGTGTTTGCATATTTCTACAACAAATGGATTTGGTTCTTATTATGTTATTTATGGAAAGTCGAGAGTTTACCAAATAGGGAGAGTTTCTCATCGCCCAAGTTTCAATTGGACAAAAACTTGGAATCATGCAACTTGGTTGCACGATAAATGAGAAATTTCATATTTGGAAATTAGACTAATTCATTGACAAAGTGTCAGATGAAGGACTAGGAGATCGAGCACATAAAGTTGCGTGTTGATCAAGTCCACCATAAGAGTAACAATGATATTCGTCATGATTTACTAAAAGTTTAGTAAATATGATTATACTTACAAGATTAAGTGTAATTCTGAATTGATTAAAGGGTTTAGATCAATAGCAGAACGAATAAGAAGAATCAAGTAGGCAGAAAGATAAAAGTTTCTCCATTCTAAGAAGAAGGGAGAGTACCTTTTATGCTTTATGATAGGTCTTAATGATTAAGAACCATATCTCAATTGATCCTCTAAGTGAGTCTTATGTTTAAGAAGAGGAATCAAGAATTAAAGAAATGGTTAAATCAAGAAGTCAATCATACTTCGTTCCAAAACAAGTCTTAGAGTTAAGATTGTGACATTGAGTGAAAAGTATTAAAAAGGTTTGTAACATTCATCAAATATGGAAAGTTGTGATGTCTTGGATAAGACAAAGACCAACTAGGACCAATTTATGAAGTGTTTTGATAAAAGCTACACCAACTCTTGAATATTTGTTTGTCAAGAAATGGTTATTGACAAGAGAATCTTATATGTCAAGGAGTCAGTGGGAGTCTTAATGGTCTTGAAAGGTTTCAAGAAAAAATCAAATAAACCTTATCGATCAACACTAGCACGCAAGTTGAGGTTTACAACCTATCGTGTTGACATTATTTTGTTTTTGTGTTGTTCCAATTGAGTTAATTATGCATGTGAGTTCTATGAGTTCTCATTTTGAACGCATAAAAGGCAAAGCACCTTAATCAATGAAAGGTACATTGATAGGAAAGGGTGAGCTGCTTAACTGCTTGGAAGACATGGTGGGCAGCTGTGCTATCATAAAGGCAAGAAATCAAGATTAAGAAAGTTCGGTCCATATGAGTTTGAATTTGCCGTGAACTTTGGTTTTAACAAATTCACATGGATAGAAACACATACACCGTTTAAATCTAAGTGTCATAAGATTTCCTCCTTCATGAAAATGAATGTGAGGAAATGCTTTCACTAAGAAAGATTTTAAGAAGATAGCGATTGTAAAATTGCATTCTCGAATTCAATTATGGTTACGGTATCCCTTTCCATAATTTGAATTATGAAGTTTGGCAATTAGTCTTAATTGTTTAGACACACATATGAACTATCTAAGGCAAAGGTGTATAAGTTCAAGAAGCCTTGATAAAAGATTATCAAAGCACTAAGTATTGGAAACATGAACTTAAGAAATTCAATAAGCATTGTTTTTCTGAAAGTTAAGCTGTTTCTAAATACATGTTGAAGCTAGTGGGAGCATAAGTGTTATGTCTATAATAATCATCATAGTGGGAGAATAAAAGTTATGATTGTATGATTATTAAGGCACGTATTGCAAGTTGGCAATATTAATTATAGAAAACAATAGTTATACCTTGCAAAGTCGTAAGGGTTGTAAAATTGTTTTGCTAAAATTAAGGGAGAGAATATTATGCTTCATTTCAAATCTAAAGGATTAGGTTGAGAAATGTTAATAAATTTAGTCAAGGGTACATAGTGTGTTCTTAAAATTTCGATCATGATTACGGCATTCCTCTTCACAATTCGAATTTTGAGAACATAGCAAATAAAACATTATGTGTCGTGTCCTATACGCTTCAGGTATAGGATCGATTGCAAATGCTTTAATGTTTGACCATTCTAAAATTTTCCAAATGTCGAGCGCATTTTGAGGGAAAAGGGACTAGAATTGGTTTTGACTAAAACAATTAAACAACTATCAAAGGACAATCCAAAGTTTGACGAGGATTGGTCGCTTGTGAGTAGTTGGAAGCATGGTATTGGATGGACCATATCGACATTATTATGAATAGAAAAGATTCTATTAAGAATGAGTTGTCATATGGAAATTATGGAAATGTTTCCATATTGGATGGACCATATCGACATCATTACAAATAGATAAGATTCTATTAAGAATGAGTTGTCATATGGAAAATATGGAAACGTGTCCATATTGGGAATTGAATATTGAAAATCTATGACTAGATTAGAAACTTTTATGCAAAAGGATGTTCAAAGGAATGTACTTTGAGTGAGAGACATCATATCTAAGGAATTTTCTTGTAACAATTTCCGATAAAAGACTTTGTAATATCATTGGCAATAGTCTTTATGACTTTGGTGCAGTGACATTATGAAAGGATAGTTGCATAGAATGTTAGAATCTAGCATATTCTATAAGTAACAAGAATTTGATATTCTTTCACTTATGGAAAAGGATTTGGAGTTGTGAGATGAGAATGATTGGAAATGTGTTTAATGTGATCTATTTCACAAAGTAAGAACCATAGGTAAACATTGTGTGCATGCTAGGAGCATGGGACAAGTGTTGTAATTCAAGTAAGAAGTTGATTACCCGAAACGACAAATAATGAGTAATCGATATGGTGATAAATAAAAGGTGTTTTATTTATACTCAAAGGTTTGAGGCCATATGGGATTAGTATTATTCTTGTGTTTCACATTTGCATGTTTTGACTTCCAGAATAATTGAGTTTATTAAGAATAATCGAATTATTCGAACGGGCCACAATCGTTTATATGTTGGAAGTAGGTATGAATGAAGACTGTCGTGAATTGGTGTGTGGATTGTCTAGAGGAGTATTAGACATAAGCAAATGTTTGCTGCAACGTTCATGAGTGCTTATGAATATGATTTGAGCATTGGATTAAACCCACGCTCACTTGGATCGCTCCATGAATTGTATCACGAGTGATTAGTGAGACGATAACATCTTATATTCTTGAAATCGAGATGTGTGAGTTGTATCTTGCGAATCGGTTGCACATTGATAATATGTAAACGCACTAGTAACTTGGTGTTATAAAACATATTGTTGTGTGTGATTCGGTGAGTGAGTACAAGCAAGCATTGTATCAAAGTTTATTCATTCCTTTTATCCAAAGTAGGATAAAAGCGATATCTTTTGGCCCCTCGATGATTTTGTGATGACAAACGTAAATGCTCGGCCGGGCCAGGGCTAATTTGATTTGTTCAATTAGTCAGTCGTCATGAATTGGGAATCGAGATATAGTACAAAGAGAATGATTTGGAATCATATCTCATATGATATCTAGAATGGAGGAATATATGACCCCTTATCTAAGGACACGCGTATCTGATAGGATCAGAGTTGACAGCGGCTTTGGAAAGCTACGATTGCAGATCAGGATCTGAAGTCATATGCAGAATAGTTATTAGACTTATCCAAGTGGGAGACTGTTGGATTAGTGTCTAAGTCCATAACTATTTTGGTATGTACTTGACCCGATGGTGCATGGTCCTTTTGGGTTGCTTTCACCAAAGCAACTTGATTGGAGAAATAAATAAAGAGAGAGGTTATTATGGTTTATTAATATGTTATAAGAATAATATATTAAAGGAGAAATCATATTTGTTTAATTAATATTGGTCAATAATTAATTAAGAATTAATTTTGTGATCAAGTGTAATTAATTAAACTAGAGGGGCTGAATTGTGATTATGTGATAGTTACAAAATAAGGTAAGGATTATCTTATTAATAGGTTGGACGAATTTAAGGTGATAAGGCCTTAGAATTCGACTAGGATAAGGGTTTTCAAGGCTTATCTTATGGTTACTTGATGGGCAAGCAACTAGATAAGGATAAGGACTAAAACCCTAATCTCTACACCTATATAAAGACCCCCAAGGCTCATGAATTCATCCATGCCTTCCCAGGAGGTCCTAGAGACGAATTCAATACCTCCCCTCTCTCTTTATACCTTATGCATTTGCTCTTGGTGTTTGTAAGCCATTAGAGGAGTGACACTTGTGACTCTAAGCCTTCCAAAGTCAATTCAAGGAGGAATTGGGATTGTTATTGCTACATAACAATCAAGGTAATATCATAAACTTAATTATATGTTAATATCGATTTTCCATATGCTAGAATTAGGGTTTATAGTCTTGGATTCAAAGCATGTACAATAGAGAAACCTAGATCCAAGCATTAGGGTTTGTACGAGCACATAGGATGTCTTATGGCCAAAACCTATCAAATTGTCCCTAGTTCGAGAGTATGGAATGGGCACCGTTATTGATCCGAGAGCATGGATTAAATTCGGGAGTATGGATTAAGTAAAAAGGTCAATTTTAGATCCGAGAGTATGGACAGTGTCGTTGAGAGGATTGACGAGATGGGGTAAGAGTTGTTTATCCATGGTGAAATTGTATACTTGTGAGTTCATATATATATATATATATATATATATATATATATATATATATATATATATGATATAACATTGTGGGTTTGAAATCCCTTTGTACTCACCAGGTTTCCCAACCTGACCCACTCAGCTTATTTGTATCACAAGTGTCGACATGAAGCTACATTACACTGAGAGATTAAGGAGATATAGATCACTAGTGTAAATGAATGTAAGGTCTGTTTATGCTTATGTTCTGTATTGACGATGACATCCCAACATTTTAAAAGGAATAAAATACATTTCTTCGGAAATGCTTTGATAACATATTTATCATGTTTTTCTAGGAACAAATTCCACAACATATTTCTTCAGAAGATACTCTGATTTTCAAAATAAAGTATAAAAAAATCGGTCTTTTCTGACCGTAAAAATGGGGATGTCACAATTTTTTGATTAAGCACGAGATTAAGAATAAGACCCTGTTCGGGAGCATTCTGTGATTCAGGTTCGTGGGCCTGAAGTCGATTGTGTAAAGGCTTTGGGCCTTAACGAGGTGATGTTTAAACCTATTTGGAAGGATGTAATGATGATTATGAGATTTAAACCTTTGAATTGTGTTTTGGAGTCAAAGGGTAAAACGGGAAAAGTCATAGGCCGGGTTCTTGCATGAAATATGGATTTTTTTCGAGAAGTTTTTAGTCCAAAATATTTAGATAATATTGTAGAGCTCTTCAATACCTTTCTGTGGATATAAAGATCGTCGAAAATGAAGTTGGAATGAATAAGTTTATAAACGTTTGAAGTTAGGGAGGTTTTGGGGTTGAGCCACATACGTTGGGTGTACTCAAAGTGTACGTTGGGCGTACTAGGGCATCCCTGGTACGTTGGACATGGTTTAAGTACGTTGGGCGTACTCGATCAGTGCCCAAACCTTATTTTCATGGTTTGAGCCCTATTTAAGCTCCTTAACTTCCCTAAACTCATTCCATTCTCAGCCCCCACCTCTCAAACACCCTCTCTTGTAATCCTAACCCTAGATTGAGCCTTGTGAGAAAAAAGAATGTGTTTTTAAGTGCTTTTGATTGTTCTTGGTGCACATTGGAGAAGTAGGAACTCATTGAAGAAGTGTTGGTTGCATTACAACTTGTAGATCCAGGATTTTTCACCTTGATCTTTCTTCTAGAGGTATAAAGTTTGAATCTTGATGATGAAATTGTTAGATCTAGCTAGTTTTGGGTGTTATGAGATTTTGGTCACTTTAAGTGCATAAAGTTTAGATCTTCAAAGTTTATGACCTTGTTATGGATAAAGTTGGAAACTTTATCCATCTAAACATCATTTGGTTTCAGATCTGAAGGTTGGCGACTTGTACTTAATGAATTAAGTTGAATAAGATGCACTTTTAAGTCCCTTTGAGACTTAAAGACTAGATCTTATTTGTTGGGACGATTCTAATGGATAAAGTTATAAACTTTATCTAGGGGCGGAACCAAATATTTTTAATAAGGGGGGCTTAGAATTATATTGTGATATATATATATATATATATATATATATATATATATATATATATATATATATATATATATATATATATATTGAACTACTTTTCATGGTTTTATGGTAAATACAAACTTTTTAATTTAATAATACATAAACATAAAAACATATATTAAGTAAAGAAAAGTTATTGTAAATAGTGTACAGTTACTTGTACCACTACCTTTGTTACAGTTAAATTCAAAGAAAAAGAAATAATGACAATAGGTTTTAAGGAAAAATACACTGAAAGCAATTGAGTGGGGGGGGGGGGGTGCACAACACTCACTAGCCCCCCTACTGCATCCGCCCCTGACTTTGTTCATTATGAACCATAAAAAAATGATCTTGGCCCTTCTATCCCATCCATACAAGAGGTATGATGTCTTATTGGGTTAAGAACTTAAGGTTTTGGACATTAAGCACTTTATATCCATGAAAAGTCATAAAGTTGGAAACTTTATAACTTAGGACATCATTTTGGGCTTGGATTTGAGTTTTGGATGTAAGAGCTCAATGTAATAATTTCTGAACGGAGTTATGGGATTGGGTTGTGTAGGTTGGGCATACCTGGTGGTATGCTGCGTGTATGCGGTCAACGCCTCGCTTTAAAAATAAAAATATTTAAGATAAAAAAATAATAAAAACTTTAAAAATAAAAAATAGACAATAAATATAGGACGAAATGTAGTAGTATATCCTCCCTAAGGGAAGATGGAGTCGTAACGGGTTCAAGGAGTAGAGAGAGGAGCGGGAGGAGAGCAAGAGAGAAAGAGAGGGGTGTTGCGGTTTGAGGAACCCGCTGGAGGTTGAAACCAAAGCAAAAATTTAGGGAAGACGGGTTGGGAGGCATCCGGTTTGGGCGGGTTCGACTCCCTCCATAGTGGGTTCGGCGGCTTCGGCGGGAGGAGAGAAACGACTCCGCCTTCCCTAATAAATAAACAACTTTTTTATCACATTGCATGCTCTCTTTCAATTTGACAAATTCAATTTGTGGTAATGTTGAATTATTTTTTTTTCCCGCATGTCATTTTATGGGTTTTTCTAGTTTATTAAATTCTATATAATATTTTAATATAATAATTGCAATAAATATAATGATAAATGGATATCAATTTTATTAATGACCTTACCTTTTAATTTCAAAACTCTTAAATTAAAGTTTATTGGTTTCTTTTGTTTATTGAATTAAATTATTTGTTTAAATTTTAAAAGATAAAAAACATTTCAAATCTAATAATTTATTATTTTACTTGTTTTCTTATATATTCAAAGTTCTTAATTATTTATATCTTCATATATATATATATATATATATATATATATATATATATATATATATATATATATATATATATAATTAACCTATATAATACATGAGCATCACAACTAAATAAATAAATAAATAAATATAATAAATATTTATATGTGATAGTAAATTGTAATAAATATATTTTTTTATTTTAAAATTTTATTTTAAAAAAAAATTAATTTACACGTTAAGATTTAACCTCACGCAGTCACACCTCATAATATTTAATGAAAATTAAAATAGTAAATGCCTAATTTTCTCGCTCATACTTTGTCAGTACTCCCGATAAAACCCACCTGCTTCGAACCCAAATAGCGAAAACCTAAATTTAATATGATCTTACTCCTCTGTTTTTCTTCTTATTCCACTTGTTCTCGGTTTTAGAAGTACTCATTGCAACCAAAATGGAGGACAATAGATTGATCGAAAGAGAAGATGACAAAGAAGAGGAAGAAGAAGCCCACGAAGAGGGAGAAGAAGTAGGGGAGTTACTTCCAGTGGAGAGAATCACACCTAGAGGTATATCATCTGAAGTTGAGGATTATGACGACGAAGAGGAAGAAGAAAGGGAGTTGATTCCGGTGGAGAGAATCATAAGTATATCATCTGAAGACGAGGATTATGAGGATGAAGAATATTACGAAGACGAAGAAGCAGATGAGTTGATTCCGACGGAGATGACTTCACCTAGTGTTTCAACTTCTATTGCCGATAGTGGAACATTTCTAGGGGAAGCGCTAATCAACGATGGCTTGTTGGACGATTCGAACGATGGAGGAAAGGAAGAGCTGATTAGAGGTGAGATTGACGGCACTACTAGAAAAACAGCCTTTTACGACGCGCAAAACACGACGCTCTTTGATTTATGTTACGCATTAGAGAGCGACATTAAAAAAGCGTCATCTCTTCAAAAATTTTAAGAATTTAGGTCGCGCATTACTGAGTGCCCTTAAATTAGTGTCTCATGAAAAGAAATTAAAAACACGGAGGGCGCTTTATTTTAAAGGTGCGTCCTCTATATTTGTCGCTTTATAATTTTAATGAAAAGGCGCGTTTAGTAGAGGTGGGAAACGAAATCCCCAAAATTTTGAAAAGTCGTCTTCTACCTTCTTTCTATCTTTCATCTTCTCCCCTCTCGCTCCCTCCTTCTCTCTCCTCACTGATCCGCTTCCCCGCCACTCCTGACCTCCTTTCGACCAAACAAAAACCAGCGTCAAAGGCCTCGTCGATGCCGGAATCCAATCGGAGCTAGGGCTTTTTGTGAAGAACTTGCCCCGCCTTTCTCTACTGCGTGTTCTCTCTTCTGCATCTCCACCCTCCAATGAAATCCAATCACAAGCGATCCTATAACAGTTCTTTCTCATGCTCGAACCCTAGATCTCACCTCGTACCTTGCTACATCTCTATAACAGTTCTTTCTCATGCTCGAACCCTATTTCTTTCTCATGCTCGAACCCTAGATCACCAGCGATCCTACAACAGTTCTTTCAATTGCTTGATTTTGTCGATTCGTATACGATTGCATCAGCAGCTGATCCAGTCTCGCACCAAAATCTATTTGAAGAAGATTAGAGATAGAGGGAGAGGTAGGGCTCGTGGTGGTGGTGGTGGTGGTCGAGGTCAAGGAAGATCATTTGGTGGTGGAAGACCAACAGGGCAACCTCGCAGAGGTCCCCTTGCTGTGAATGCTCGACCAACAGGTTTATGGCTGATGTTTATCTAAAACGGGTCGTAATCCCTTCACAAATCTTTAGTTATATTCTATATTTTGATATTTTAATTTGGAGGATTTGTTTCTTTGATCGATGGTTAATGATTATAAAGTCGTCATGGAAAATCTTAATCCACAAAGGTTTGCAGGTTCATATACGCTCTGTAATTTAGATTTGATATGTCGATAGTTTCAATCTCAAAGATCAGATCTTTATGATCAGGCGTTTCCAGGTTCTTCCTCTCTTATGTTGTTCTAAGCGTTATCAGGTTCTTTTTATGGTCTCTTCTATGAGGAGATGCAGGTAGGGAGAAGGTTTCAGTAGATATTATTGGCATACGATTTCAGGTTCTTCTTCTGGTAGCATCTTCAATACAGTTTTGATTGCATAGCTTGGTGTGGCATATTGCCCTGTCTATGTTTTTAGGGGTTTATTACCTGTAAAGAAACTCAGAAGCTCCCTTCTTGCAAATAGCAAATTACACAGAACTTTATACGGATTCATTGTCTTTCAAGTTGAGTGGAAAGATGTTCGTGGTATCAATTACTTAAATGAACTTCAGGTATTTCCATTTCTTTCCTTATTCCTTTATATAAATATATATAATTTATAATTTATAATCCCTCAATATCTGTCACTTATGAACAGATTGATACATCTCTTGCTATAGAGGCTACATAAATGAAAAGATGGGAATTCGATAGCATAGCTTAATCAGTTAAATGCATAAATTCATGGTTTCCAGGAACACCTAATGAACAATCAATCTTGGAAGAGCATCTCAACTCTATGCTAGGTATAATTACCTTTTTGCCCTTGTCCTGTTTTTCCTTTTCTTTTTATGGTCTCTTATTTTCTTGTTAGATCAAGAAAATCAGGTTAACTGATATGATTTATATATACAGGAGATGAGTTTTATGACGCCCCAAAAGAATTCCAAGACTACCCTTGTACAAAAGATGTTGAAAAAACCTTACAAGGGGAAAATCTTGATAAAAAGGTAACCATTATTTCGTCGTTCCCTTATTTTTTTCTAAACCGATTTGTTGTTCAACTATGTATTTATTAATGATACGTTAATTTGTTTGATTGAGGGTTCGACATGATCAATTACTCAGACCATTATAGGGTTCGACATGTATAGCATCGTTTATTTGCGATTTGCGACTAACTGGTCTTCATTAGCGATTTGCATGTAAGTACCTTTGATTGAAACTTTATTGACTTTTCCTTTGACTTTCTGTAATCATTTTTCACAAGTTTATATCATTCATCCTATTTTCTGTTTCTTCCAAATACTCATTCTATTGTCACTTATAGGAACGAAAAGAGAGGCATTTGTACCCCTCTCTTATTCACAATGTAGTTTTGTGAGAAGAAGTCATGTACAGGGTAATTACTTCCTATTTCTTAAATCCAATTCTTCTTTTTTCTAAATGATTTATGACCTTAACATGAATTGCATTTTGTTGGATTTGATCCTTTTGAAAGATCTCTATATTTCGTGTTAGAATTTACAACACATATACTTGAGAAGAACTCTATTTTCTGTATTATGAACTGCATACGTACAAAGGGATCACTCCATTGCTAACTAGCTAACTAGCTTGCGAATGAAATGAAACCTGGTGTCCACATGCTTTGTGCGACTATACAGAGTGGGATTTTTTGTTAAAAGAATTGCAGATTTGTTATCTCCATAAATAACAATTTCTTCAGCTTGTTCTTGTTGAAGTTCCTTTAAAACCCTTCTCATTCACATTGCTTGACATGCAGTTGCAGTCAAGGAAACATATTCAGCTTTGGTACTTGAAAGTGCAGTGCACTCTTGTTTCTTTGAGCTCCATGTAACAGCTCCTGTTCCCAAAGTGAACACAGTTGCTGAGACGCTTCTTCTATCATCATTATAACCTGCCCAGTCACTATCCGAAAAGCCACAAAGTTTGACTTGAGTTACTTTGGCTTACCAACACTCATACGTCGGTATCTCCCCATATTTTCTATTCAAGATGAGTTATTACAGGTATGTTTTTTTCTTCAAAACTTATAGCCAAAAAAACAATTTGTTGACATTGTTGTGACCCTTGTTTTAGGTAAAACGGGAGAATCAAGTGGTGGTGGTTATAGGTGAAACTGGTTCTGGAAAAACAACACAGTTGACCCAGGTACTAGACTACTTACTTTCCAATCTCAAGTTTTATAATACTCATGATGTTACATACATCTTATTTTAAAATTATATATATATATATATATATATATATATATATATATATATATATATATATATAAAGAATTATGATGCTGCTTCTAGTAGTTATCTAACAGGAGTTTGACAATATGAATGATCTAACAGGTAAAGGATTATGATGCTGCTTTGGATCTAGAGCTAGACTCAATGGACAAATTTGTCCTTCAGTGTCTGGCCTTATATCAGGTTGAGTGCTGAATCGCCGTGTTTGCCACATCAGCACCTGAATTACTTTCAGCCTGGAAAAGGATTAAAAAAAACCATACATCTCATCAAAACAATATTTGTGCAACTCTCAAAGGTAATTAATTACTGCTGACTTGAATGATCAGAATTAACTAATCATATAATCAATTGTTAAGGTTATTACCAGTTTCATAAATTTTATAGTTATCTCAATAATCAATTTATTATAGCAGATCCCAATCTAATTATTTTCTCTCTAATAATAAAAAACAAAACCATAATTCATATCCAAACATCCCTCTCAAAAACCAATTAAATCATAGTTTCTAAAGTTTGGTAGCCAATTGACCTGTTCATAATAATAATTAATTAATGTAACAATTTGATCTTTAATATCAAAAAAAATGTCAAAACAATATGTTGGATTTTCGGATATCTGTTTAAGACTAGTATATCCTTTCACTGGCATTGTGTTATGTGCTTAATACAATATGATTTTATTTAATACATAGCAATAAAAAGTGATAATTATATATCTAAATATGTAGACTTATTCGTATATAAATAATGCAGATATGAAGGTAACACAAGAAGAGAGAGGAAATGGTGGCGAAACAGATACTGCTGATGTGATTATTGAGGAAGATATCCAGAAGGTAATTATAGTTAATAGTTATTAATTACTTATTGTAAATATGTAATATGTAATATTACATCATCTTTTGTTTCTGATGGTAAGCTGTGTAACCACATCATCTTTTCTTTACACTTTTAACATGTAAATATGTAATATTTTAACCTTTGATTACCTTTCTTGTGTTCATGTTATCTTACAATGCAGTTGATTATGAAAATTTGAAACCACCTGTTATGGATAGTCTAGATGTCTTACTAGCTGTATGTATACCTTTCTCTCACCTCAGCTATATGCATGCCACTATGAGCCTAAAAACTAAATATATTTCTTGAAAGTTAACATGTTTGTTAATGTATGCAGAAGAAAAAGCGTCCAAAAAGTGATCCTTAAACTAACGGTAGTCCTGCAGTTGAAATAGAAAACTCAGATCCTGATGTTATGGGGCCTCAAAAGGTTTATAACATTTATTGTGTTCGTTATTTAAGGACATCATTTAAGCTTCATTTATATAAAGAATTAAAGATACATTTGATTATAATCAAGATTAAGGGAGACTTGTAATCATGTTTGGCATTCCTTTCCAGTAAGAAACAGAGTTGTATGATTATTTGTTAGTTTTATAGGAATGTATAACACATGTTAGCAATGTATTATTTTTGTTTAACATTTGAATGATTCTTTGTATGACATTATAATTTGTGCAATTTATTTTATATTATGCAATGGATTGTATTTTTTGTATATGGTATTTTATTTCTATTATAAGAAATTAAATGAAAATTTAATTTAAAAATTAATAAATATATAATTTTTTTTTAAACATTTAAATTTACGATACGCAAAAATGTATGTCATCTTCATTTATGACATGGCCTTTCTTGACAGGGGCTTTCTTGATACGCATTGCGTGTCATTAACACGCGCGTCGTAAGGTTACGACACATGAATGCATGTCGTCTTCCTTTATGACAGGGCCTTCCTTGATACGCATTGCGTGTCGTAACCGCGCGTCGTAAATGCGCGTCGTAAATGCGCGTCGTCTCTCTTTATGACAGGGCCTTCCTTGACACGCATTTGCGCGTCGTCTGAGCGTTTTACGACGCACAATGAGCGTCGTAAAAGGCCTTTTTTCTAGTAGTGCGGTTTATTCTGCCCTGTTTGCTATGAAGCTTGGACAAACGGTGGAGATCATCGAATCTAGTATGACTGAAACTAAGAGCATCCACAATGGGGAGTTTAATGGAAGAGTTGAATGAGGTGTCATGCCTACTATTCATTCAATGGATACAACTCCACCATTGTGAAATGCCACCTTGGCATTCAATGGATTTGGAGTTCAATGACCATTGAACTCTTCAATGGGAAAAAGGAAAGTCTTTAAATCTTTAAATAAATATTTTTTTAATATGTTCCATTGAACTTGTAGAGTTTAATGCATTGTGGGATAATAATGAATAGAGTTGTATGGAATAGTGAATGATGATGTGGTATTTCATTGAACTCTATAGATGTGACATCCCCATTTTCACGGCCAGAAAAGACCGATTTTGTTTATGCTTTATAAAAATCAGAGTACCTCTTTTAATAAAAATGTTGCGGAATTTGTTCCCAGAAAAACATGATAAATACGTTATCAAAAATTTTTCGAAGAAATGTATTTTATTCATTTAAAACATTTGGGATGTCATCGTTAATACAAAAACATAAGCATAAACAGAACTTACATGTATTCACACTAGTGATCTACATCTCTTTAATCTCTTAGTGTAGTGTGACTTCATATCAACACCTGTGATATAAATAAACTAAGTGGGTCAGGTTGGGAAACCTGGTGAGTACATAGGGATTTCAATCCCACAATGTTATACCATATATATAGTTTAAAACTCACAAAATATACAATTTAACCATATATAAATAACTCTTATCCCACCCCATCGATCCTCACAACGAGACTATCCATACTCTCAGACCTAAGATTAACCGTTTTACCTAATCTATACTCCCGGATCAGAAATGAACGGCTTTACCTAATCCATACTCACAGACTAGGGATGAATGACTAATCCATACTCTCGGATTAATGACAAATGATTATAACTAATCCATAGTCTCGGACTAGGGACAAATGATTAGTCCATACTCTCAGATTAATGACGAATGATTATGTCTAATCCATACTCTCGGGCTAAGGACGAATGACTATGTCTTAATCCATACTCCCGGACTAAGGACGACTGACTATGTCTTAATCCATACTCCCGGATTAAGGAGAACTGACTATGTCTTAATCCATACCCCCGAATTATTGACAGTTGACTATGTCCAATGCATACTCTCGGACTAAGGACAATGAATGTGTCTAATCCATGCTCCCGGATCAATGACATATACTAAGGTTGTATTCTCTGAGTATAAATCACTCGTACTCGTAAGAAAAATACTACCCAATATTCCTCATAATTAATTTAAGTTTACACTTTATCCTAAATCATCATATATAATCAGGTATGTTCTTTAACACGTATTTCAGGCAACATCAATTTAACTCGTACATAAACAAATAATTAATACTTCAATCAATACTTGTATTAAAATAATGTTCATGAAAGGGACTATGAACTCACTTGGTAAGGTGGTGACTTGGCACTCGGACAACACTTTGTTACTCTTAAAACAATTTCCTCGACAAAACAGCGGGTTTCCTTAGAAACCGGGCTCCACCGGAGCAGAGTTTAAGAGCCGAAAGGATCTTTTCTCGAGGCTTTGGGAGCCTTGGGGCTTCCTTCGGGTGCTAGGGGGTTTACCTAGACTTTAGGGGGGGGGGGGCTTTAGAAAGAGAAACTAGAGAGAGAAAGAAGGGTTTGAAGGTGTGAGGAAGTGAGGGAACCCGACACCTCTATTTATAGGGGTGATGACTGATGGACTCACCGCGTAGGAGGACCTACACGCCGAGTTGGGGCATGTGTCAGCCTTCTGGTGGTGCCACGTCACCCCCTATCGCGTATCAGCCTTCAAACTTAGAAAAATCATATCTCTCGCATACAAGCTCCGTTTTCGACGTTCTTTTTTCAACGCGTAGGTAAAATCAATATCTACAAATTTCATTTAGACTCCGTCGGCTAATTTTCGACCCATCTCAAATTTAACAGTAGGAGGCGTTTAGACTGTTAAATGACCGCGAAGAATTTGTAACTCCTTCATACGGACTCCGTTTTCGTCTGTCTTTTTACCGTTGAGTTCCTATTAATGAGATATTCAACACTCATTTAGTTCACGTAAGACAAAAACCGCTCGAACTAAAAATCGAGTTTCGGCCCGTGTATTGCTAAGCCAAATCTTAGAAAATTCATAACTTCCTCATACGAAGGCTAAAAGTCGAGTTTCGGCCTGTGTTCTTTTTTTTTGTATGTTCTCGGTTTAACATATACTACAACTTTCGTTTAGATTGATAAGGCTAAAAGTCGCTCCATCGTAAATTTACTATTTACGCTTCCCGGTGTCGTGCCGGTTTTGCCGTAAAACTTCGACGGACCATAACTTTTTCGTTATAACTCGGATTTCGGCGCTCTTTATATGTACGGAAACCTTGAGACATATTATACAAATTGGTTAAGACTATTTATTACAAATAATATTTTGCCGAAAAGTCGTTTTCGACACTTATTGTCTCTAAATTGACTAGCCCGGATCAACGGGCGTTACAATAGAGTTCAATGTATTGTGGATGCCCTAACAACACATTCTCATGATTTCTAACATATCTCATAAATTTTTTGCTAGGTCTATTTAGATTTAACCATTTTGTCTGCCATTTCATGACTTCAGTTGTCTTCCTTGTGGGCATATATATATATATATATATATATATATATATATATATATATATATATATAGTGTTACCCTTTTCCCGATTAAGAAGAAAATTTTCTATCTGTAGAGAGTGCACATACTTGAAGTTAAATGTGCTTATCTTGATGAGAAGGTATGTAGTCTCATGTTGCTTGTTATTTTTCTGTTTGGTTTGGTTTGTTTGTGTTCACTAACCAGTAACACATTGTACCTCAGGCTATGTATGCAGAGCATGGTGCCAAACATACTGCATTACTTGAAGAAATTAATGGCAAGCATACTGTTATCCTTGCTAGGATTACGAGTTGGAGCAACAACAAACAGAGATGAAGCAGCAACAAACAGAGATGAATTCTATGCTCACAGATATACACAAGTTTCACATCCAGAATCATCCGCCATGTGATGGTTAGTTTGCACTTCCCTCACCATCTCAACCATGGTTATGTATATCTCAAAAAGTAGGAAGTCATTTTAGAAGTTTTAGATTTAGATTTCTTGTTTGTTATCATATTATGTTGTGGTTTATGTTGATTATAGCCAACCATGGTTGGCTAAGTTGTTCCATGCTGACATTTGGTTGCTAATCTTATGAATTTAGTTAGATTGTAAATTGTTTGTTCATATCGTTGGAGCTTCTTAATTAACAATTGTGAAAGACCTAGGAACTCTATTAGGAAATCATTAGACCAACTTTTAGAGTTCCCCCAAAAAAACATTTTTTCAAAGATTTGAAAAGCATTTGAACTTATAAAGCAACAACCTTTCTTATTTCTTCCACCTTTATGAATTAAAATGTAAATACTATCAAGCTCTAACAATCCTCCACTTAGGATTTATCACTAGCATCCGACTAATCATGCTTAGATTAAGGTTGCTTTGGCTTAGTGTATATACCTCTTAAATAGTCCCAACAAAATAAAATGGATTCTAGATGTCATATGTGTGGAAGATTGAAAATTTAGAAGAAAAAAATACATCTAATCGTGAATCGAAACATGTAAAAGGAATTGGAAATTCTAAATTCATAGCCATGTTCATGGGGAAGTTAAGGAGTTGAGGACATGGATGGTCACACCCCCCTCCCCCTCCTCCTCCTCCTCCTCCATTTCCATCCCTATGTATAACTCACCCTCAAATAATTACTTAAATAAAGAACTTTTTGCCACATGTTATACTCTCATTGATTTGGCCACATGTCATTTTGTGGTTATTTTCAATTAATTTTATTTCCACATGACATTTTGTGGTTTTTTTTCATTTTATTAACTTCTACATAATATTTAAATATAATAATTACAATAAATGTAATAATAAATGCATATCAATTTCATTAATTGTCTTCATTTTAATTTCAAATTTTCTAAATTAAAGTTTCATTAGTTTCTTTTGTTTATTTATCTAAATTATTTGTTTAATTTAAAAAAAAAAAACAATTTAATTTAATAATTCAATATTTTTCTATTTTTTTCTTATAAATCCAAACTTCTCAAATGTTTAGAATTTCATATTTTTTTCTTTAAAATGAATTCATGTAATAGATGGGTCTTACACATAGTTAGTTTAATACACTGAATCGTTAAGTAGATTTGAGTCTAAGTAAATGCTAGGTTTTCGTTACTGTCAATCAGTGGGTTTCAAACTCACATTTCTTGTAGTTCCAAAAGTTATGTCTCTTTGAAAAACCTTTTGTAAACAAATCCATTAAATTTCTACATGAACATACATAAACAACAATAATAATTCCATCACAAATTAGATGTTGCACATAGCATGTATAAGAATAATATGTTTAGATTTGTCATTGTAAATATTATTATAAACAGGGGCGGAACACAAAGAAAAAAAACTAGGGGGCCGAAACTTAAACTTTCAAACAAAATTATATAAAGAAAATGACTCTATAGTTACTATATTTTCATTTTAATATAAACTACATGACAAAATTAACGAACATTAAATAAATAACAAAATAAAATAAAACTAATACATAGATCTTAAACAAACTAGTATTTTGATAAAAAAAAAACTAAAAAAAAAAAATAAGAAAGTAATAACCTATAATTGTTTTACAACTCCAAAGTTAATGTGACTAATATATTAAAATAAGTAGATTTAAAAACCAAAAATTATATATGAATAAAGTATTATTATTATTAATTTATATTTTTATAGCTTTGTAATAGATAACACTATTTTTTTTTAATTATTATTAATTTGTAGTTCTATAGTTTGATACATGCTACACCCTATGGATACACAGCTGTATTTACTTGTTCCAAGATATTTACTGTGTTACTAAGACTAGTCATATTAATATTAATATTCAATATATACAAATGAGAGTGTAGTAGTCATATTAATATTAATATTCAATATATACAAATGAGAGTGTAGTAGGTTTGAGCAACTGAAAGAGACACATAGAGGTGGTGCGTACTTCATTCCAACGGAGAAGATAGCACGAAAAACAGAAGCAATACTTATGCCGACAATTCGCTCCAACAACTCAGCGAAGATAGAGGGCAAGAAGTCGTGGAGAGGAGACGACTAACCTGGCGAGGAGAGAGCAAAAGGCCCGATAAGTTGCTTTGCGGTGGAAGAGTTATGTTTGCATATGTGGGAAGATCTAGCCGAAATTTTATGGTTTCAGTCAGATTAAAAGCTCCGGTGAGTTGCTAACGGCAGTGATAACATTTAGGGTTTTCTTTTGTTTGAAGATTGGAGTTTGACAATTGTGTTTTTTGGGTGTTTGCGTAGAGTTAATATTTTGTTTTCAATGTTAATTTAGTTTTTGATTCGAAAAGATTCCTTATTTCTAGTTAAATTAGGCTTCATTTGATAATATATTGTTTAAATTAGTTTTCGATTTGGTTAACTTTCTTAATAAGAACAATGATACTTATGATTTTTTTTTAATAATTAAAGAACATAATTACTTGTTATTAGTAGATAAAAAAAGTTGGAGGGGCCGATTAGTTTGATTTTCAGATAATTTAGTATATGATTATTAATTCCATAAATACTGATATTAACTAGTTAAAAAAGCTGGGGGGGGGGGGGGGGGGGGGCATGGCCTCCCCCAGCCCCTTCTATGTTCCGCCACTGATTATAAACCCTAAACAAAGTTACCTCATTGTCACAATGCAAGGAAATAGTTGACATTGGTTGTGACCAAAACTGTATATCCAACAACATATTTCTAAGCCATTATGCTTCCTTACCTGCAACACCTAAGGCCATGAACTCGAGCCCCATGGTGGTATGAGTAATGCATGTTTTTTTTATTTAAAGCCTTAGAAACAATACCCTCACCAAGGTGAAATCCATCAACTTGTGGATTTAGGGCGTGTTTGGAAAAAGTAGTTGTTAGCTGGAAGCGGCTAGTGGGTAGCTGGTAGTGTGTAGCGGGTAGCTTGTAACGGGAAGCTGTAACTTTTATTTGTTATATGAGTGTTTGGCAAAAATAGCTGGAAGCTTTTGAAATATATAAAATTACATAAAAGGACAATAGATTAAAAACAAATAAATATATAAATATATTTTTAAGGGTAATTATGAAAATTGATTTCAAAAGCTCAGTAGTGTTTTGTTAAACGCTACATGATGTAGCTTTTAGATTTGGAGCGTTTTGTTTAAACTAAAAGCTAAACGCTCGTACTACCAAACGAAACTTTTTGTTTAAACTAGAGCGTTTGTCAAAAAATAAAAGTTAGAAGCTCTTAAACGCTTCCAAAAGTTCCGTGCCAAATAGGCCCTTATTATTACTTCCATTAGTAATCCAACTAACATCCAAATATCATTTTAGTACTTCTAAAAACCTCCATAGTACATGACAATGTCTACGATTCTTTTTAGATATTTAAGAACCCATCCAATTGCCTTGCAATGTTCATTATAGGGTTTACTTATACACCTCGAAAATTTACAAACAAAAAAATGTAATGTTTGGTCTAGTACAACGGGTAGCATACATAAGTGCTAGAACATATCAATACTCAAGTCGAACAATATCCTACTACTACTCTCACTTAGCTTACATGATGTTTCATACGAGGTATTTGCCTATTTGATATCTAAGTGCTAGAACATATCAATAATCTTATTATTGTAATGACATTGATTTAACATATAACTGCAACTATGACTTTCTACTTTAATCCTTAATATTGTATCCACTTCATTCAAAATTTTCATTTGAAAACATAGAGATTTATAGTCTCATTGATACATTTCATATGATTCCAAATATAAGTATATCATCAATATAGGTGCTTCTTTTATTCTCATTGCCTCGCAACAAAAAACCCTCTAGTTGCTTCATGTAAACCTCTTTATCCAAGCCCCCATTTAATAACATGATTTTTTTACATCCATATAATGTATATGAAAATTATGAAATGAAGCTGAAGCAAAGAGTATTTGAATTGATGTTATTCTAACTACTTGGGCATATGTATCAAAGTAATATACCCCTTGTTTTGATTAAAACTCTGAATGACCAATCTAGCTTTAAAAGTTTGTATAAAGCCTCTAGCTTTAAAAGTTTGTATAAAGCCATTTGTATTCTCCTTAACTCTAAATGCCCATTTACATGTAATTGCTTTGGAACCTTGAGGTAAATCAAAGATCTACCAAGTAGCATTTGATATAAAGAAATCTATTTCATCATTAATTATCTTCTTCCAAAAAGTATCATTCCTAGAATTTATGCCCTCGTGATAAGTTGTTGGTGCATCTTCTACATATAGAAGAATAATTAGTTTTATTCAATACTTTGTCATTCCTACCTATCACCTTCAACTAATGTAACATTCCAAAAATCCAACCATAAAATTTTAAAAATCAGAGTATATGTTTTAACAAAATGTTTCATTTATATTCATTACCAAATCATGAAATCATCTTTTAATGTCACATTAAGATATTCATAATAAAAATGTTGAAGCTAAGTTTTGTTTTGAAAACCATAATGTAACATATAATTGTTAAACTAGATGTCATGCCTCTTCGAGAATGTCCAAATATCTTAATCATGACATCTCCTTACTCTCCGAGCTTAAAGGAGACGAAAAAAAGAAAAGAAAAAGAATGAAAGAAAAGAAAAGAATTGATATTCCTTTCTTTTCTCTATAATTTCTTTGGAAATATAGTTAATAGGGAAAAATAAATTGAATCGTTCTTTTCTTTCCTCTTCTTAAATGAATGTTTTATAGGGAAGAAGACAACCATCTTTCAGAATTTGACAAATTTGGTCCCTATAGATTAGCATACTGATGGATTCAACCCTAGACTCGATTTCTTTAACAAAATGATTTCTAGAAATTACAATTAACACTTTTACATCTATATAATGCATTTTATTTAATTAATTCACTTGCCAAATGTACAAAAAAACCCTTCATTTACATAATTATTCACATTATTTATTAACCTATTTCAAAATAATTAAATAGAAACGTGGCATTACAACTAGGAATACAAGGGATTAATAGTTAATAAAATATAGGCTAAGACTTTTATCTTTTATGTCTTTCATTTTTTCTAGGTGCATTAGAAGTCTCGGGAAATTGTCTCTTGTTTTCTAGAGTGGGAGTACTTTATGTAACACGAGAGACATCTTGATCCAAGTTAGTTTAATCATGTCGAAATTTACTCTCAAAAAACTTGACATCCCTTGATTCAACCCTAAAAAGAACAAATGAATGGAAATACATTGCTACTTCTTACATTAAACCCTAAAAAGAACTGTAAAATCAGCGTATAATGCAACTAATTATATGATAATATAATTATAAATTAATACAAAATCGACGCCTTACATCACGCCTTGAAAATCACCATGACTCGTGAAGCTTGAGGTTTGACCTTACCGCCACACTACGCTTCATGTCATTTAAAACCTTGATATTTTCATTGCATTTTCTCACCTAGATTTCACACACCGAAAATTTATATTTTCCATTTTGTAAATTTACACATTCAAACTGAGTTTAATAGTTCAAATTGTTTGGTATTGATCGATGTACCTTTTACTTAGACAAATTATATCTTTTTATTTTTTTTTAAATTTTAAAACCATATTACGATATAAATACATTTTCATATTTTATTAGGTTGTAAGCCCTTTTATTTTAAAATTTGGGCTCCACCCCTAGATGGATTAAACCATGACTTTCATAAAAAAAATTATGTGGGAAAATACTCTCCACCTCTATCACTTCTATGAATCCTTTTACCGTAGACTTAACAATTCGTGTATCCGTGTCCGGCAAATTTAAACGACACGAAGTGTAAAGCGTGTCAAGATATAAAACACAAATACGACATGCACATTATTTGTGTAACACGTGACACCACATAAATATGACACAACTTTAACTATGTTACATGAAAATACGATTTACACAGATCTATACATGTAATTATACACAAAAACCCGAACGATATATTACATAATGTAGCAATGCTATATTTAAAAAAATATATACAAAGATTGAAAGCACATTGCTAAAGCAAGCTAAACTCAGAAAGTAGCATGCTATATTTCATTAAATTATTCGTGTGTATACATATCGTGTCAAACAAATATTATCGGTGACTTATACGTGTTTATACATGTAAGTTCTTGTCTAACTTGTGTAAGAAGCAAAAATTAAATTTGAAATTTGTGTCGACATGAAACATGAATTTGAAAAACATACACAAAAAATACATGTCGTGTTGCCGGCTATTTTATCTTTTTGAGTATCTACTTGAGCCATATATTTATTGAATGAATAAAAAAGTCTAACAAATCCTAATCCTAATCCTAATAAATGAATCCTTTCTCTTCCACGAGTCACTACCTCTTTGTCATTCCATATGAAAGTTAAATTACCTTCTTACCCCCAATCCTTATGTTATGTCATACAACTTTTTGTTTCATTTGAGCAACATAAATTTCGATATTTTTTTTATCCTTCACCCATAATATCTAATTGCATTGACCAATAAAAATCCGTTTAAATTGGGAACTAATAAAGGAGTAAATGATAATATATTTGTCATATATAAATTGATATCCCTTAACATCAGCTGCTGGTTTAAATTCATATTTCAAATTTGAAATTTTTTATCAATATTTCCGAAAATTATCTTTAATATGTAAAACAATAATATACTTACCCCTTTTATTTAGTCACTATATATTATATTCAATTCAATGAAATTCAACAACCATATACTATTCATCACAAAAACCGTCTCCTGTGTATAAAAAATATTCTTCTCCAGTACACGTTTTTTTGCTTTTAGTGTTTTGTATTTGTTTGTGTATGTGTTTTTTTGTCATTGTGGTAATTGGTTGTTTCTTTCTATTGTTTTTTTGGTTACTACTCCTGTTATTTTTTATTCTTTACCACATAAACATTTTACATCACAAAAAAACAGTTACCTTATTACCATATAATTCCTAATTTCCAACTAATTCTTTATTTGTTGTCTTTTCGAAAGAGAGTTTTCATGGCAGAAACCCACAAAATAACATTATAAATAATTTTGGGTACTTTTCGAAATAGAGTTTCCAACTTCAAATTTGATATTTTATGCCTATTTATTTTTTTGACCAATTATTCATTAACAATTAAACATATAATTATAATAAAACTTATAAAAACTCTAAGAATATTCATCGGCATTATTTATTGCATAAATTGCTATTTTTTTACAATTCAAATAATATTTATTATACAATAAATAATTTAAAGAACTATATTTCAACAACATAAAATCTAATAAAATCTCTGCAACATCAAACGATCAAAGTTCATTTACACACGTCATTATATACATATAGTTTTGTTACATTACCTTATTTTTCGGATTTAAAATTTCATTTTATTACCATGTATTATTGTCGTTCTTATTTTGACTTTTTTCAAAATTTATTTTTCTATGTACACTATCATCATTTTCTTATTAATCATCATTCAAATAACATTTATTACAATTTTGAACTATTTGATATAGAGATTGTAGATAAAGATATTGTATCAAAATAAGCGTTTATAAATCAATCATTTTTTTATGATTATCTAAGTTATTCTAATTTGTTACTGTTAACATATCAAATTTTATAAAATTATTAATATTTGCAAATCTATGATTAATGATTACTTTTATATATATATATATATATATATATATATATATATATATATATATATATATATATATATATATATATATATATATATATATATATAAGTTTTTAAAATTTTGTAAACAATTTGTAGAATTTATATTTTATATAATATTGTTTTTATTGTTAGTAAAACACATTTTATTCATCGTTTGAATTTGTAATTTATTTTATTGTGTTCATATAAGTTTCTTATATTATCTTAATTTTTTATTTGCATATAACAATGTCATTTTCATGATTGTTGTGTTTGCTTCTTCTTTATTTTTTTTTCTCTTCAATCTATTCATTTTTATATTCATTATACAAAATTATCATTTTTTTCATTAATCTACACATAAAAAAATGTTGCTCCTATATTCAAACCATTACATATTAATTTGAACTAACCATTAAAGTTACTGAGAAAACATGATGACTACGCTTTTGAATTATCAATGTTTTTTTACTTTATTTCCTGTGGATTTCACGGGTTGTAACCTAGTATAAATAAATATATTTTTAACAATCATCAATGAAAATTGCGAACATGAAGAATTTAGGTTACCATGTTCTACACAAAATAAATGTGAAGACTTGAGGTAGCATGTTATGTATATACTTTGATTGACTTATCGTAACCAACATACTAAGGTCATATTCACAACATTTAGGCACAAATCAGTCAAAGAAAACATCAGTTGCAAAAACGCAATTTGCATATAACATATATAGGCATGACGTTAATTTGCATATAACATAGATGTCACCTTAAGTAGTTGCAATTTTTGATGCTTTTATAAACTACGAACGTTTTTCTCTTGTAGTATGGTAATAATTATAATTTATAGCCCTTCCATTAATGATAAAAAAAGGATTAACTGTAAATAAGATAAAAAATGCAACAAAAATAAACTTTAATGATTACAATTTTACAACAAATGGAACATTTGGGCAAATTTCGTAATTTTTGAAATGAGTAAATTACACGAATCATCCCTAGTTTAGGTGCCAAAATGCACGTTCAATCCCTATTTTTAAAAATTAACTTAGATCGTCCCTTGTTTGTTTTAAACTTGTACGTTTCATCCCTCATTAGTTTAAATTTATACGCTTCATCATTTGACAGACATAGAATGACTATATTGCCCTTATGAATTTATTTTTTTATTTTATTTTAATATTTTTATTATTATTATTTAAAATTAAAAAAAAAGAATATGACCACCCACTAAGATTTTATTCCATTTCGTTGCATCTCTATCACCAGTGACCATCCGCCTCCTATGTCTACCTCCTTTCAAACGCGCTTATGCCCTCCTTCTCCGATGACTCTCACCTCCGGCGACCGTCAACCTCAGTTTCGCCACCACCTGATCGTTTTCACATAAAACGCATATCGATTTGAGAAAATCAAATCAAAACACATTGATTTCAAACTGAAGCAGGTCGATTCAAAACCAAGAAAATTAACCACCATCGAAAATTAGATCCACTCAAAATCAACCACTGGAAAGCAAGATCTACATGAGAGTTTAAGTGATAAGAGGGTGCGAGAGCGCGCGCGCGAGAGAGAGAAAGAGAGAAAGAGAGAGAGAGAGAGAGGGGGGGGGGGGGAAGCAAGTTCAGATTCAAAATCGGCATCTTGTTTCTCTAACAGCCAAAACAAGAACTGATAAGAAGATTGAGAGAAGATGAGTGTGCTAGATGAATTTTCCGACCAGCGATGGCGGTGGGCCGTACAGATCGACGAAGTGATGCATTTCTTTGACACTACTACCCAGAAGTGTTTAGAGAGACGATGTTCATTGTACAGATCGACGAAGTGCAGATCCACAAAGATACAACCAATTTAGGGTTTGATGGGATGATCTTCAGAGTTTTCCAGATGACTTTGCCAACCACCACCCTCGATTGAATGATTTCGGCGTTTCTGGTGGTGCCCTCGATTGAATCATTGTTGGAGATGGTGCAAATTGCTACGCTCGATTAAATGGCTATTGGAAATGGTGATTGAATGTGAAAGATGGAAGCCAATGATGAGTGTGGTGTTGTTGATGATTCTGATGGTTCTGGTTTCCAGGGAAGGTAACAACAAAAAGGGAAGGGGGAGGGGGAGGGGAAGAAGAGAGGGGTGGGTTGTGGTGTGGTTGGTGGTGGGGGTATTTATTTATTTATTTATTTTTAAACAAAAAAATAATAAATAAATAAAATATATATATATATATATATATATATATATATATATATTAAAGGTAAAATAGTCATTTTATGTCTTCAGGGACGGTCCAAGTGAAAAAAAATAATAATATAGGGACGATCCGAGTTAATTTTAAAAAATATGGACTAAACGTGTATTTTGACACCTAAACGAGGGAGATTAATGTAATTTACTCTTTTGAAATAACACAATATGATATTTGTAATTTATTTTAGCAAAAAGATACTTTATCAAATATTAACATTAATAATTTAATCCACACAAAATTGACGGAACTGGTTTTTCTTCATCGTATTTATGGGGACAGAGGTAAAAGAATTTCTAAGAAATTCCCAATCAGGATTCCAAAGGCAAAACCCCAAATTATAGGAAGGGATTTGCGTGTAAAATCCTCTTCGTCTTCTCTAATTTCGTCAAATTACTCGCTCCTCACTGTTCACTTCTCAATTCATCTCAGAACCCCCAAATTTCTTCATTATTTACAGATTCAAATCCTTCGGGAGGTCCCTAATTCCTTAAAGACTATGCCCATCAACTGTTCGCATACGTTCCTGTTGCTGAATTAGGGCTTGCGTACGTGTAGATCGTTTAACGGTATCTTAATTTTGTCCCCAAAAGGCCAGGATTTTTCGAATTTCTTGTAAGCCTCTGTTTCAGGTTATGTATCTATTTATCTTTAGATCCATAGATTTATTTCATCGTAATCTAAGTCAAAACAACTAGCATTTCGATTGCGGGGCCACTAGTATTTCACCTATACCTCTGATCCACTAGTCTGATCGACTCCAATCGTATAGTTGGTTAAGCTTTCATCGGATACAAGGATAGATGAACTAGGAGAAAGAAATACTACGATTGCGGGGCTACTAGTTCTCCAAACCTTCTCATTTCTTCGTTTGTTTTTTTCAGATGTTGATCTGAACCCAAATCATTGGCAAAGAACTAGCACTTGTGTGAGTTTTATAGTGTACAAGTGTGTATAGAATAATGAAAGGAGGCTACTTCTATGAAAGGAGAACGAAGCAACTCTCCCTCTTCTTCATCGGTGTTGTTTTTACCACCATTGTTGTTTGGTCTTGGGAGAAAACCCCTCTTCTCACAACCTTACTTCCATCTCATAGTCAAGTGATGCAGCTTTTTCCAGGTTTGCCTTCATATCCATCTCACATTCTTCAGTTTCTCTTGTCTCCTTTAACTGCTGATGGCATTAGGTTAGAATGTGCAGATCAAATAGAAACTTTCAAGACATAAAACATCTGCCACAAATTGCAAAATAGTTAAAAACCATTGAAAGTCTTATAAAATACCGTGGTCATCTTTTCATTAGCTAATTATGGAACTTTATTATGATGGCAGCTGGTGGAGTAAAAGTGAAGCAAGGTACTCAATCAAAAGATGATTTTAGAGAAGCTGAAGTAGTTCCAAATGTAACATATCCAATAAGTTCCATAAACGCACCCTCCATTTTAGGGGAGGAAGGATTAGTGGATTTAATATCACCATCAACATTAAGTCCCATAAACACCCCCTCTTTGGATATTCATGGGGGTGAATCCTCAAGTACCTCTCAAGAAAATCACCATGGTAGAAAATTTTCTTGTATGTTATTGTTTATTTATTTCTCTCCTACATTCTCACTAGACATTATCTTGATTTTCACTCACTCCTGTCATGTTAATGCAGAAAGTACAACAAACATTATTGAAAAACCTGTTTCTAGTGAAGTATCTGAAAAATCCATGAACTCAATCTCAAATCCACCAAAACAACAGTTACTTGAACCAGTCTCTTCAGAAGTGGAAACAGAAGACAATGGTGCCCCTATGGCAAATGTGGAAAAACAAGGTGCTTTTTACTTTTTAGTTTTCAGTTTTCACTTTCTTTTAACTTTTACAATTCAAAACTTGATGAAAACACACAATACAACAAACCCAAAATCAAAACCAAAATCACTCATCACTTTTTCTTCATCTTCTTAAATTCCAGCCTGCAACTTTGGTAAAGGAAAATGGGTGATTGACAACAATCGCCCTTTGTATTCTGGTTTTGGCTGTAAACAATGGTTATCAGGAATGTGGGCATGTCGTTTGACTCAAAGAACAGATTTTGGATATGAAAAATTAAAATGGCAACCAAAAGATTGCAAAATGGATGATTTCAACGCCCTTCAATTCCTCAAAAGGTTTGTCATTTGTTAATAAAAGATTCTTCAAATATAAAGAAAAAGAAACAATCTTTGATGTATTATTATATTTCAGATTGCAGCACAAAACCCTAGCTTTTATTGGTGATTCTTTAGGGCGACAACAATTCCAATCCCTAATGTGCATACTCACAGGTGGTGAAGAGAGATATGATGTTGAAGATGTTGGTAAAAAATACGGGTTAGTCAAAGCCCGCGGGTCAGTTCGACCCGACGGGTGGGCCTACCGGTTCCGGCCCACGAACACCACAATCCTCTACTATTGGTCCGCGAGTCTTTGTGATTTGGACCCGATTGACCCGGGAAACCGGTCCACTTCCTTTGCTATGCATCTCGATAGACCCCCGGCTTTTTTAAAACGTTTTATTTCTGGATTTCATGTTGTTGTTTTGAACACTGGGCATCATTGGAATAGAGGGAAGGTTAATGCTAACAAATGGGTTATGTATGTTAATGGGACACGTGTCACTAATAGGAGGTTGTTAAATATAGAAAGTGCTAAAAACTTAACAGTTTATAGTATTGTAAGATGGGTGGATGGTGAGTTAGGTAAGTACCCGGGGTTGAAGGCGTTTTTTAGGTCGATTTCCCCGAGGCATTTTTTTAATGGAGATTGGAACACCGGGGGGACTTGTGACAAAACTACCCCTGGAAAATTGGAGGTTTTACAAGAGGTGTCTAGTGATTTGTTGGCGTCAGGGGCAGTGAAAGGGACAAATGTGAAGCTTTTGGATGTAACTGCATTGTCTGAGGTGAGAGAAGAAGGTCATATATCGAGATATAGCATTAAAGCTACTCCAGGGATGCAAGATTGTTTACATTGGTGCTTACCTGGCATTCCTGACACGTGGAATGAACTTCTTTTTGCTCAAATTTAGAACATTTTTTATTCTTGTTTTTGTTATGGTATCCTTAGCTTCTTGTGTTTTTTGGGTACAAAAGAGGGAAGAAGTAGAAACCTTGTTGTGAGATGTGTAGTATGTAGTTTGTTTGTACGAAATTACAGATATTTACTGAATGAGAGTTAATATATAATGTAACACTTGCAATATATAATAAGTTTTTGGTTTATTAGTTAATAAATAAGTTGGCTTAAGTTCAGGTGCTCTCATGTTGAGATAATTACAAGTTTTATCTGAATTAAAATAATCACAAAGTAGTATTATTTAACATCTACACAATGCATTGATCTCTTAAACTCAACTTGAAGTTAAATTGGATGCAGCGCAAGTCAAAGCGCGGTCATTACATATTCTTTGGGTAGTATGAAAGCTTGGGAAAATGAAATTGTAACCCTACAATGCATTCTACATTTGCCTTTTCAGTCATTTATGTTATTTTCGTGTTTTTAAGGGAAGAAAGTTGTATGTGACATGTTCATTTAGTTACATGGACCTCATTTAACCGGTTACTAGGTCTATGTAATTAGTTTAATCCATAAAAGCATCTATTTGGATCAAACGACATCGTTTTAATTAGAGACTCTTATTGACTAAGTTTGTCATGATTGTTCATTACCCATGTGCCTTTATAACTCTTCTTCGTGCCCTAAAAGGGTCATCTCCAAAAAACTTGTTGCCTTAATTACCCACATAAGTTCCTACCCTAGCTATGATGAAAATGCATGTCGTCAACTCTCCCCCTTATTAGCTGGTCGTTTGAAGATCGTCGCTACCTCCCTGTAAATAGGTCAAACAGAGCCCAACCGGAAGACATCTCCATAACACTACTTTAAATGCAATTAGACGTCTCTATGATCAGGGATGAAGTGAATGGGGCCCTATTTCAGATTAGGGATTCCTTACGTCTCAAGATGGATGTGCTGAATCGTGGAGTGGACGATGTGAGGACATGCTAGCTTGATATGTCCCACATGATAAACGACCTCAGGAACTGTTATGGTAGTATCTTAAACTCATATTCAGGATCCTCAAATATTTCTAAAGCCTCAGTATCCTTAAACATATCCCAGGATCCTGACTATTACCATCAATATTTCTAACACTTGTAACGACTATATTTTCTTTATTTTCCTCAAATGTGCAGAACTAGTCAACACAAGACCCATTCTCAATAGAAAGTCATCTCAAACAAACAAAAGACCCGGAATACCAAGTCAAATAACGTTCATATGCTGATTCTGGAGGATCCTAGAATTATAGGGACTTCTTGTTACTTACACTCGACTATAAATAACACATGTATCTAGCACACAACATACACGATTATCCCTAGCATTACTCTTGTACTCGTATTACTTTCGTAATCTTTCTAACCTCTGATTAAAATCAATAAAACACATCCAGACATGTGATTATTATCATCTCCCAAGGTTTTATGTCGAAGATCCGACAAAGGATCAAAGGCTTTCCTTGTAACGCATTTGTCTCACTTTGATTACCATTTGATACTTACATTACACTAACACCACATCATCTCACACAATTTGGTCGAATTACACTTGATAAATTTTTGAACAAAACAATTTGGCACTCACCGTGGGGCCATGGTGCTCATAATCATTCAAGAATCATGTCTACATAACCGACCTTATTGTAACAACCCAAAATTCAGGACCAAAAATTTCATTTTTAATATAATACTTATTAAACAATTTGTCTTAAAACAACCATAGTATCAACTCATATCAAAACCGAAGTATCAATAGTCAAAACATGTCATGATAAAACATCAGAGTATAAATCCCAAAAATCTCATATGCGGAAAATCGTGTGTGTAATGCGCTGCTATCATGCCGGCTCCTTTCCCTTCGAAGAAGAAGGACCTGAAACAAAAACTGAAAATCGTAAGCACAAAGCTTAGTGAGTTCCCCCATCATACCACATCCCATATAATCACATAACGCCCAACATATCTGGGTGCTGGCCTCCCCTTTGGTCTCTTTCAACCGGTAACTGCCTAACATATCTGGGTGCTAGCCTCCCATTCGATCTCTTTCAACCGGTAACTGCCTAGCATATATGGGTGTTGGCCTCCCTTTCGGTCTCTTTCAACCGGTAACTGCCTAGCATATATGGGTGCTGGCCTCCCCTCGGTCTCTTTCAACCGGTAACTTCCTAGCATATCTGGGTGCTGTCCTGCCTTTCGGTTTCTTTCAACCGGTAACCGGGGACTATTTCACCCTTACCACTACCACATAATAAAATAACATACTAGCACATAAAGCATAACTGATAGTGACATACCAGATAATTATCACAAATACAATCATCTCAACTATAATGAATACTAGTGGGCCGACATTGGTGCCTTCGACCCACTACTACTGGAAGGTAACTCTCCTCAATGTCGTGAAGTAGTTGAACTGTCATCGGCTCTGGAATCAACTCATTTTAAACTCCTACACATAAAATTTCCTTTAATCACTCTTTCATACTCATAATCCTTTTAAGGGTCAACTCTTGTCAAAGTCCAAGTCAAAGTCAACCTCCTAGTCAAAGTCAACATTCTGGTTGATTCAACTCGCTGAGTTCCATGGTCCATAAAACCCTGAAAATATCGATTCAACTCGTCGAGTTCCTCGTATCCATGATATTGGGACTTTCCTATTCTACTCGTCGAGTCATCCTTGAACGCGTCGAGTTTTTTCTTTTATAGAAACGGGACATTTCCAACCCAACTTGTCGAGTTTCTCCTTGAACTCGTCGAGTTCCTCAATCTTCATAACCCAAAACCATGGCCAACTCGCCGAGTCATCTCTTAGACTTAACGAGTTTGCTCAGTAACAGAAAAGTTTGGGGGACCATGACCCAACTCGCCGATTTGGATGAACAACTCGTCGAGTCCCCCTTAGTCTAAATCCATTCAGTCACTTCCAGTCGAGTTCAATTCTTCCAAATCATGGATCTTGTCCATTAGCATGGCCTAGACTGCTCTACAGCGCCAGCCTAGCCTAGCGCGCTCCTGCCAACCTTGCATGGCGTTCCCTTGCCAGCCTTGCCTGGCGCTCCCTTGCCAGCTGTGCTGGGGACTCTCCTGCCGGCCCGACCTGGCGCTCCCCCGCCAGCCTTTCATAGTGCGCGCCCGCCAGCCCCGCCCAATGCCTCCGGGTGGCCTTGCCCAGCTCCTTTCTAGTTGGGTATGAATTGGGTTGGCCCAAGGTCTGACCTAATTCCCTTTGACCTAATTGTCCACTATAAATAGAATAGTGCCTCCTCCATAGAGGAGGATTCTTCCCCAAGTGACTCACCGCCACCAGACCTCTCCCCATGGCTCAGCCGCCACCCGCCGCCGTCACCCACCATACACTACCACCAGCACCAAGATGGTTCTCTATAGCTAAGGAGAACCATCTCAGATCTATCAGCTGATCTAACTTGATCGTCGGAGTCCGCTCCTGGGGCGGCTCTAACGACTTTGCTCTGTGATGTCCAGATCTCCGTCGCAACAGAAAACCAGAAGAGATGTATATATGTATATATATATATATATATATATATATATATATATATATATATATATTGCAAATAATTTTTTGTCTTTTGTTCCTTATTTTGATGGTTTTGTCCATCTTTGAGGAGAAAAGAAGCTCTTTTTCAAATGCATCTAAATGTACACTTTCTTTAAGCTATGTTGTAATTCTTGTACATTTCAAAATTTTAGTGAAGTTTATTTTTACCCCATAGGTTTACCATCAGTAAATGGTTTAAAAAAAGGGGAAAGGGGGGGGGGGAGGGAGAGAGAGAGAGAAAGAGAGAGAGAGAGAGAGAGAGAGCGAAGGAGACTTCTACAATAAGAAGTAATACATAAAAAAAGAGATGCATACAAAAGCAAGTATGTAAGGAAAATTTTTACAGCTCATGTTTATAGTAAATTGTACAATATTACAAAAATAAGCTATCACCCCTAAGTTTGTATAATCCTACAAACAAAAAAAGGGTAAAAAACATGTCAATGTAAAAAAGGGAATAGTACAAGTTTGTACAAGTTGTTCGTCTGTTTCTCCATAGTCGACACAAAAAGAGAAAGGTGTGCAACGTGCACCACAGACTGAAAGACTAGAAGACAAACACATTGGTGGGTCCACCCGATTAAAAATATAACTCAAAAAAGTCAAAAGACCACAGGGGGCCACTGTGTCTGTCTCCTCCGTTCAGAAGATACGCATATCGCCGGTAAGCAAAACTAAAGCAGAGGTTCCGGTGCCAACAACTCCCGTCACCGGTCAATCTCCCAGAGTCATTGGCTCGAAAAAACCAGAAGTAGCTCCTACAATAGCCGATCGAGGAAATCTTGGCGTTATACGGAAATCACGTTATCTTTCAAAACAAGAAGCTTGAAGGTTTATGAGGAATTGAAGGTTGATGTGAAGATTTCGTTCAAATCAGATAATTTGGAGGAGGCTGAAGAATTGGACACAGTTTGGGTTGTGTCACAACTAGGAATTCTATGCCATGTAACAACAACAATGATAACATTTGGTAACCAAAAATGTGAAAGCATGTATGATGCTTATTCAATAACAACAAAATCCCCATGAAACACTCTATACAAGCACTTCAAATAGTCAACAAACAATTGGAAACCCTAGAAATCTCGGTTGAAGTCCATTATGGGCTAGGCTTTCCTTATTGGGCCTAATGGGCCAATGAGCTTCCAATTTGACTATTTTGGGCTTAGAACTCTTAAATGGGCTCTAATTGGACCCACTCCCATTTATTTTAACATTTTGGGCCATATTGGGCCTAGAATGAAATAAAATACCCTAATGGACCTTATTGGGCCATAACAAATCTAATTAGCCCTAATGGACCATAAAACTCATTCTTTGATTTATTTTGGGCCGTGAACCATCTCCAAAGACCAATTGGGCCGAAAAATCATCAATGGGTCACAATATGGATTTAAGCACAAAAAAGGCCCCAAATTCTTTCTTTCCTCTACCTCTCTCGGCCCAACTACAAAACTTAGGGAGAAAGAGTTGAATTTTATATGCCACCTAACAATTATACTTGGGATATCCATGCAACTATCTCATACTTCCAAGCATCTATCACTTCACTCTCTCTCCTCTCCCCCCTCTTTTCTTCTTCGGTCGAGAACATAAAGGAAAAACACACACACCTCACAAATTCTCTCCAAACACTCTAAAAAAACACTCTTCACTTCTCCTTCAAAGTTTTCGAGATTAAGAGCTTTTCAAGGAGGTTATTCCACAAAAATCATCATTCTAGAACCCATCTAAGCCAAATTCTTCTCAATAAGCTTTGTAAGGCCGAGAATAGCATTAAACTTCTTCCATTTCTTCTTTAAATCGAAAACAACAAGCAAAGGTGAGTTCATACCCCTCTATTTTCGGTTTTCATATGTTTTATGGGGGAGAATACAAGTAAAATGTGTAAATCTACGTGTATGTGTGTATTATGTGTGATTTCATGTGATTATGTGATAAATATGTAACAAAAAGAATGGAAATCTCGAGATCTATGGATCTAAGAGGAAGATAAACATGATCTAGAACATATTACACTAAAAAAGTTAAGAAAATTACCCTCTAAGATTAAAGTATACATATTGCAAAATAAAACCCACTTTTGGGCTAAAATTATCAAACAAACGAAAGTTGGGTTGAAAAATTGACTATTCACTGTTTTCTTAAGGACTAAAAGAGTCAAATCAGTAAATATAAATGTTTTTATGTATATCATACTTTTTTAAGGGCTAGAAGTGTAAATTGTAGCTTAATGGGCCAAATTTTGGGCTTTTCGGACCATTAAGCCATAACTTGCGAAAAATTCAACTTCCAAGGGAGTGAAATGATAAATTTCTCAAAACAGGGGGCAAAAAGGGTAAACAAAATTATTGTAGGGGTTAAAATGATGTATTTTCCAAACAAGGATAAAAAATGTAAACTTTTGGGATTTTGGGCCGAAATTGTAAAAGTTGCAAAAGTTTGGGCTTTGACCAAAAAAATACTTTTCTGGAAGGGCTGAAACTGCCAAATAATAAGTTTTGAGCTAAAAATATCACTTGAACAAGTCTTGGGTCAAAAGTGTCAAGAAAATGGTTTAAGGGCTTAAAATGTCTTTTTATATATAAAAGGACTAAAATTGTCAATTTTACCAAAGTAGGGCTGAAAGGGGTTCAAACCAAGATTTTGAGTCAATTATTTTATTTTAAGATATTTGAGTTAAAATAAAATACCAAACTACGATTCATGAAAATGGAAAGATGAAAATACGTATAATTCCAACATCGCTAAAAATAACCGACCGGCCTTGTTCCGGTGCGAAAATTAACAATTACCCAATCAAACTTCCTAACAAATAAACTATACCTAAAACAAGTAAACATTAAATTCTTTGGGCTTGAAAGTTCCAAACATGCTTATTGGGCCTTTGTGACCCATTAACATGATTTTTGGGCGCAAGGGATAATTATAAACGTTATTGGGCCTTCTATGACCCAATTTCATGTTTAAGGGACCCTCAATGACTTTTAAGTGCTATTGGGCCTTAGTGGCCCATTAGCATTGCTAGTAAGGTCCAAGTGAATCAAATGCGAAATGGGCCAGCGTGTCCTTCGCATATCCAATAGCCTTAAATAATACGTAGGATTAGTAGGATTTGTAATCCTCTTCTCCCCATTTATTAGGCCTATTGTCAATCCAAGTAAAGAAATACGAGTCGATAATCAAGAGTAATCAAAGTCAATTGAGATTTAGTGAGTAATAACGGGTGGCACCAACGTGTGTCGTTCGTAGTCTGTAGTTATAATCAAAGTCTCCTGGAGGGAGAGCGAGAGTTTGTGTATAGATCTATACGGGGGTGACTCCCCCACACCTCAGCTGTTCGCTACAGTTAGACTCGACCAGTCTAGGGTGACCAAATCTTAAGATTAATTCTGTCGTTCACCAGAGTGCCAAGACAGACGAATTAGTCATTATCATGCATGGTTATAATGACTCACATAAATAAACCCAATAATAATCAAGTAATCAAGGTAAATCAAAAATCATTTAAGTGATGGAATAATAATTCGAACAGTTATATGATATTTTTTATGGTCGGAAAACATCGGATTTTCCGGGGAAGTTCAACATTTTTCACTGGTACTTTTAATACAAAGCTTTTCAATTATACACGTTTTGAAATCATCATGCATATATTTACGGATCTTTACACTTTTATATAAACAATGGTCTTTTCAAAAAATATCGGATTTTCTAGGTTGTTTTCTTACAAACTACACAAAACATTTACATATCAAACCTGCTTATGAACTCACCAACATTCCATATGTTGACCGTTTTCAAAATAACTTGTATTCTCAGGTAACAGGTAAGCTGAGGAGTAGTACCAAGTATGTTAGGGTGTTGCGCTTTTGAAAACTATCAAACAATTTATGTTATGGATTTGTAATGTTAAAACAATGTACTTGATGTGAAAAAAGTCAGTTGTAATATATTGATGCATGGTGATGTTTATGTTATGATTCATGTATATTCATTGTGATGATATTCAATTTAAGTCACGTGAGCCCTCGGACGTTTCCGCCGTCTGGTTCGGGGGTGTGACAGGTATGTATCAGAGCACTGTTTATAGTGAACTAGCATATATAACCACACATTGATATGCAACTATAAACCAAAGAGGGACCAAAAACAACTCTGAACAAAACAAAACAAATAAAAAGCAACGATAAAACAACTCTACTTGTGCGATATAGGAAAAATAACATAATACCAAATCAAATAAGATAATGCTAGCATCTCGGTTAAGCCCAGACTGTTCATAGTCGTATTAAGGAGTGAATGTATCCTGATCAACTACATTTCCTCCGAGGTACAACTATCACATGCCCCGAGGAAATTGCAATGGTTGGTAAACCTAAAACATACCCCTTTATTACCAAGAAGAGCACATCAACTCAATTTATACGATAATTGAAACATCTTAGGAATAATATTAGTATATTTATACACTCTCACAGACAGTATGGCCGGTTTCCATCATCTCGGAGATCCGTATTTCCCTAATCAGGGGAATAACGGATGGTTGGAGGAGTTTGAAGAGGAACCTGAAGAAGACCCCGAGGAGGAATCCGAAGGGGAACTTGAGGCGGAAGTCGAGGGCGGACCTGCTGAGCCAGTAATGGACCAAGAAGATGAGGAAGTCGAAGAAGACCTCGAGGAGGAACCCAACAATGAAGAAGACAGTGATTCAGACACGGAGTCCGAAGTCATCAACCCCCCTTACCCGAGTAGGGTGCCCGCTCATCAGATGGGCCCCACTGGTCCTACACCCCCTGGGGTATCGACCTTTGGAGGTGGAGCAGACAGCAGGGACATCGACCCCCGTTTGGCATGTCACGCGATTTCTATGACTTGAGGGAGGGAGGACTGGCTGATCGCGCGCTTCCGGTCATGGTGAGACGATTGCAGAACACCGACGATCTAGCTCAGAGCACCGTCGATCAGATACACCAGATGCGGACTAGGGTCGAGCTTGCAGAGCAGGAGACACGAAAGGTTATCCGAGAGTTCCACATGAGGCAGGTGAGGTGGGAGGCTCGAATCTGAGATGCGAAACAACAGGTGGCTCACCTTCAGGGAGCATCCACTTCCTTGGCACCACCCCCTGGCACATCCCACCATAACTAGGACTAGTTGTATCTGTCCTTAGTATTATGCTACTATGATCTATGTTATGTACCGTCGAATCTATGTTTAAGTGATTACACTACTCATAGAGTCGTTACACTGTCGAACTTGCACCACCTATGTATGCTCTCTCGAGCAAATTTTCATGTATCCAAGTACGGATATTATTAGTGAAATACATGTGTGTTCTATTGTGATATTGTTATCTGTTATGTGTTGAGTATCCATAATTGTATGTTAACATGTGAAAGAACTTAAGTACATGCACTACACCTAGATCATAGGACCACAAACTCGTAGAAATCCTAGAAACTCAACATCTTTCCGTTCCATGACCAAAAGATGTTGGATTAATGTCTAAGTCCAGAACTATAATTGGTAAGACTTGACCCGAACCGGCATGGTCCATTTGGGTTGCATGGCATCATGCAATTGGATAGACTAAAATGAGAGAAATAACACTTAAGGTTTATTAATATATTATAAGTTCTAATATATTAATAAGATTATTTAATTAGTATTGATCAAAAATTAATTTAGAATTAATTAAGTGATCAAAAGAAGACTAATTAAATATATGGGTTGATTGTGTAAATTATCCATGCTTATATAGTGGGCTAATGCACCATGGATTATCAAGTTGGGCTAAAACCCATAAGATGCTCCATGGATGCTCCATGCTGTATTTGAACCCATGGATCCAAGGAAATGGAAAGGCATGACAATTAGGGTTTACCCTAATTGTAACACACTATATAATGATCTTATTTGTGGCAAAATCATTACTATGACATACATGGAGGGCAAGCCGATTTAGTAGTGTTCTAAAATTATCTCTAAGTTATTCCAAGTGCTTATGGTTTTGTGTAAACCATTTGAGGTGTCACACTTGGGGCACCAGGCACTCAAGCTTCATGAAGACAAGCACCAATAAAAGGTATGTTATTCTAACTTGTGTTGTTCAAAGTTTTGTATGTTAGATTAGAACAATACCTTGGAAAGTTCATAATCGCATATATAATAGAGAAAACATAGATCCAAGGTATTTAGGGTTGCATGTACACTTAGGAGTGTTAGAATGCTCATAACCCAACAGTGGTATCAGAGCCTAGGCTTGTTTTCTTTATACTTGATGCAAATTGCTGAAAAAAGGTCGATTTTCTGCTCACTGCCCATTCGACTCGCCGAGTCCATCATGGAACTCGACGAGTCCATGCCTTTCTTCAACCAACTCGCCGAGTTAGTTCATGCACTCCACGAGTTGGCAGCCCAGAGTGCAGATTTTCGAGTTTTGGTGTTGGAATTGGTCTAGAATCATTACCTTTAACTGTTTTGGGACCTATAAAACCTGTTTTTAATGTGGTAATGATTGTGTTAAACCAATTTCAATGCTATAATCAAAGTTTCAAGTTTATATGTGTTTATGTTATTCTTGAAAATTGTTGATTATGAATGTTCATGCTTATGAGTTTTTTTAGATCATAGGAATTATGTGCAAATTGTTTATTAGTATAATTAATGATCTTGATGAAAATTGTATGGAGTTCATAACTTGTCCTCAAGTTATGAATTTCCAAGAGTTTTATGTTTCCTTGATTTATGATTTAGTTTAGATTGATGAAATAAATTGTGTTTTTGTTGATTTCAATCCATATTAATCTAAAAGAAGTTCATAAAACAGGTTTTTGTAACTTGTCTTTAAGTTATGTGAAAAGTCATATTTATGAATCTTTAAACTCATAAAAGTGTTGTAGGTTAGATAAAAATGAAGAGTTTTTCCATTAAATTGCTTAATAACTCCATAACTTGTCTTTAAGTTATGGATGTTGAAAAGTCACTTTATTAAAATGTTATTAAAGAATAAGGGGTTACATTAAAATGAAGAGTCTTCATTTTTAATGAACCATTAAACTCATAAGTTATGAAATGAAAGGTTTTGAATAGTTTCAAAACTTTCCCTCAAGTTTTGGAATTTGTAAAGTCTCACACACATTAATGCTTTAATTCCAAACTCTAGAATTTTAATAGCTAAAATTCAAACTTTATGGACTTTATTAAATTATTAAAGTGTTTAATTAAAAGAGTTAATAATTCCATAATGACATGCTTTAAGTTTAATTAAATATAGAATATAGTTTAATTAATAGATTAAACCACCAAGTATTTTTAATGTTTAAAATACACCCTTATACTATTATTATAATTTTTAATTATATAGATATGTATAAGAAAAGTCAATCTTACCGTTAGTAGGCCTCATTCACGAAGCCGGTCTATAGGGGGGGGGGGGGGGGGAGGGGGAGGGTATAAGGTTACTACCTATAAAATGGCAGTTTAATGGGTGTCCACTCTCACCCACCGCTTCCTTGACTGGTGGAGGGTCGTTAGCCGAACGGGTAGGAAATGACTATAATTCTCCCTTCATTAAAAGTATAATGATAAATACTAAGTAACTAAACACTTATTAATTCCCAATCTTAGTTACTTAGAAAAATGTGAAATAGGTACTAACCCATGAAATTACACTTTGTACCTTACCAAGTCGTTAGTGGAGCATGTGTGGTTAACCGAAACACTAATAAGGACTAGTAAGAGTGGCAAAGGGTAACTTGGCTTTACTATAGATCGGTGGAGCGTGTGTGGTTAACCGGCACATTGATTAGGTGATAAAGTTAAGGGTACCAAGTCAATTTGCATGGTTATTCACACCTTGTTTCTGATCCTCGGCATCCCAGTCACAAACTTGAGAGGGCACAACTGAGATTCAAACATGCCATTGAAAGTTCAATGTATCTCAAAAGATCTAGGAGTTTCAAACCCAATTAAAACTTAATTATATTTCTTTTTTTCATGGTGGAAATTGGTAAATCGTCATTTACCTACCTTCAACTATTTTATAATTTGGATTACGGCATCCCTCTTCAAGTTATAAATAGGTTGTTGGATCCTAGCCTTAATATTTCATATTGGTGTTATATTAAGGACTTTAAATCAACTGAATTGAATTTCTCCCTTATAGATATCTACTTCAAACATCTATGGTCTTCCCAAATCTTTAGGAACAAGCTTCTTAATGAAGATGATATCCCAAAAAGGCAATCAAGGTGAAAGACTAATCCCTTTATTGAGCACTAATGGGACTGAAATCATACTTCACTTCCTCCACCTCCTCCAATAAATCTTCCTATCCCACAAGTTTTGAGACTTGATAAGTTCTAAGTCACTCAATCCTTATTGGCAAACAAAGTCTATATGTGCTTAGGTCTTGGAGATTAAGTCACATATTGACAAGTCGGGAGAGTTGGGTGTCGAAGTCTCGAGGAGTTGTGGAATCTCACTGTCCGAAATTCCGACATTGACACATGCATATCACGGTTTTAATACAAAGCTTTTCAATTATACACATTTTGAAATCATCATGCATATATTTACGGATCTTCACACTTTTGTATAAACAATGGTCTTTTCAGAAAATATTGGATTTTCTGGGTTGTTTTCTTACAAACTACACAATACATTTTCATATGAAACTTGCTTATGAACTCACCGACATTCCATATGTTGACCGTTTTCAAAATAATTTATATTCTCAGGTAACAGGTAAGTTGAGGAGTAGTACCAAGTATGTTTGGGTGTTGTGCTTTTGAAAACTATCAAACAATTTATGTTATGGATTTGTAATGTTAAAACAATGTACTTGATGTGAACAAAGTTAATTCTAATATATTGATGCATGGTGATGTTTATGTTATGATTCATGTATATTCGTTATGATGATATTCAATTTATGTCACGCGAGCCCTCAGACATTTCCGCCGTCTGGTTCGGGGTGTGACAGGTTGATAATGAGGGGCCCATCAGACCATCTCCGATCAATGTCAACTAGTCGACCGCCCCTCCGGACGGAACAACATCCGCTAGCAACGACCGCGAACTCCGGGCTGTCGATCGTTGCCACCAACAAGAAATAAAATTAGTCGATCTAAAGTTGATTCATCTAAATCTGTGTATGCGCATTTTCTCTTGCTGAATATCAACGAACTCTATGGTGGTGGAAATCAACTGACCGTCGGCGACACCAACGACGAAGAAGTCGTTATGGCCTTCTATTCTTTGTTGGACACCAAGCTCTGCCGTTCAGATAATTGCTGCTGAAAAGTGCCTGCTGTCTATTGTCAAGACTTCATACACCCAAGAAAATGTCAATATTGACACTGGTCCACCAAGGTCAAAGATCAGATGGTTTCATTCTTCCAGCAATGAACCAAGATTTATCAACACGGTCACCCTTAACAACAAGGAGGATTCACCCAATCTTGTTATGGCTCATGGATATGCAACTGCTTTGGGCTTCTTCTTCAGAAATTTTGATGCTCTCTCAAAACATTTCAGGGTGATTGAAATGGATCAACTTGTAACATCCATAAAATTCATGAAAAATTTAAACTTTTAAAACCATCCTACAAACCATCATTGTTTACAATTTAGTTTTCTAAACATGTGTAATATAAGAGTTTTCCCAAAATCATAAAACAAAATACAAGGAGGTGCACGGTCATGCCTTCGCCTTCCCGCGATCATCTGAGGTACCTGAAACATAACCCAAAACTGTAAGCCCAAAGCTTAGTGAATTTCCCCCATAATACCAACACAACACATAATCATAACAATAACAACAAACAACATGCATACAGAGCCTTCAGTCTGACTGGAATGCCTAACGCCGTACAGTTTACCTAGTATGCTCACATAACCTACAACATGACTGGTACAACACACAGAACCTTCAGCCTATCTGGAACGTTCTACGGGCCTTCGGCCTGACTGGTAAGCCCCATTGGCCTTCAGTCTCTCCGGGACGCCATGGGTTTGTTAGCCTTCAACATAAAGCTGGACCGCCTCAACCCAACCACACAGAAACCGTATCGACACACATATATAACCGACAAGCATACAAATAACCAGCCAATAACAAACAAATATATATTATAGATCACTAAGCTTAGCATCATCCTATCTACCAGGATACATATCTAACATATCACTGCAGTACACAATCATACGATAAACCACGATAACAATCCAAAGAGCAAACCTTGGTGCCTTCGACCCATAAGCTTAGTGAGGAAAACTCACCTCGCAAACTGAATAGAAATGATAAGGCCCGACTCCGAATCTCAGCTCTGTAACTGATACCTAATTCCATCAAATGACCAATTCCATCAAAATCCCAAAATACCCACAAGGTCAAACTTGGTCAAAGTCCATTAGTCAAACCCGCTAAGCCAAATGAGTCAACCCAGCCGAGTCAACTCAACCCAGTCAACTTAAAAAAGTTTACCCATACGAGTACGAGGGCCGTAACCCGGAGGTACGCTTAGTATACGCGAAGCCTCGTATTGACCGCCATCGAGGTGGTTGATCGAGTACGCGGGGCGTACTCCCACTTACGCGGGGCGTAACCTCGCAACCCCGAAAACTTCATTAAGTGCTTAATGGCTTAAGCACTCAATCCCATGCTTCAGATCCACTATCCAAATGCACCCTAGAGTCAGAAAGTTTCCAACTTTTTGACTTTCAACGCCTAAGAAGAGCTTAACACAAGGTCTTAATCCATTAAGACCTTCTATAAGATCCATGGAGTAAAACTAACTAAAGGGACTTCATTTTTATGGCTAAGGACCCCCCTCCTAGGGTCTGAAAGGACAACTCGAAGCGTCCAAAACATGCCATGCTCAAGATGAGACTTTTGAGACCAAAAAGATGACATAAAACCTCCATAACTAGATCTAAAAGATTAAGAGACAAAGGTGCAAGCTTTATACCTTCAAAGGCTTTCAAATAAAGGATGAACCCCAGATCTAAGGTACTTTTTTCTCCAAGTAGAGCTTGATCTTCTTCTTTCCTATTCAAATCACACAAACACACTCTTTAATGCTTGAAATGTCCTCACAAGGTGCTTTTAGGGTTTCAAATCACGAAGAGAGGGCAGAGGCTGGTTAGGAGAAGAGAAATGAGGTCAATAAGATACTTAAATACCACCCAAACCCTAAAAATTAGGGTTTCCATCTTTCTTTAGTACGACCCTCATACATGAGTGTACGCCCTGCATACTAGGGTGCGCCTTAGTACACTCAACATACACACATGTACGCTTAGCATACTTCTCCTGCCCAAAATTACGAGAATGCCACTAGGGCTTCAAGGTACAATCTCTTGGACTTAAGGACCAAAATGTCATATAATAAACTTAAAGGGATAAATTTAGATGTATCTGAACATCCGGATGTTACATAAATCTATGAAAACTAAAAACGAATAGGAAAAAAAATAATGCATCAATCAAATCCATCAGTTTTTTCCTTCTTGTCAAAACTAAAAACTACATAGTTCATCTAATCACGTAATAGATTATGATTTTGAAGGTAACTGTGAAACAAATAGGAAAAAAGCAATGCATCAATCAAATGATTAAGATTTTTTTTTAAAATTTTACTTCAAATTATTAAGTTTTTAGTTTTTGCAATCGAACAATGATTTAGTAATTAGTTTGTTGGTTCTTTCCTTTAATTGAAAAGAACATAAGAAATTCATCAAAAAAGCAATCGATTCAAGGTATGATTTTGCATCAATTCATCTTGGTTTTTTGGTTGGCTCCTTTAATGGAGTTTTCCATTGATCTTGGCTCCTCTCTCTCTCTCTCTCTCTATATATATATATATATATATATATATATATATATATATATAAGTTCAAATAAAAACATTAAATAAAAGGAAAACGTAATAACAATATTTTTTGTTATTATTCTGCTTTGAATTTTATATGTTTACTGTTACAGTGAATTCAAATACAAATATTAACATATAATTATTTATATACTCATTTTATGTTATTATTATGATATAAATTATGTATACATGTAGAATTATATTAAAATCTAATGTGAAAATTAATGTATGCTTATTTAAATATTCATTGTTTAATACTAAAGTTATATACAAAATTCATAGAAGAATAATAATTTAAAAATAGTGTTCTTATATATATATATATATATATATATATATATATATATATATATATATATATATATATATATATATATATATATTACAATTCTATCCATTAGAGGAAAAAATGGGAAAAGAAAGAGAGGAAAGAAAGGGCAATTTTCATACACCGAATGGTGCTTCACCGCACATTAACCGTAGCCATGGTGTGGTGAAATGCCAAAGCCAACTTCATCGAATTGTGCAAGTTTTGTATATCGTCTGATCTAATGGATTATGATCTAATGGATTAACTCATATCGGTTTTACAAGTTTAATGACCAGTTTCATGAAAGAAAAAAAATTACAAATTTAGCCATTTTCGTTTATCTCTTTGCAAAAAAATAGTAAAAAAACAAAATATTACAAAAATAGTCATCAAAATCGCAGATGGATTGGAGCTATCTATGATTTTGAGTGTTGATATACGAAGGTATAAGTGTTTAAAACATGTTTATGCATTATTTGTTGTACGTTCGCAGATGGACAAGGTCCATTTGCGACCACCTACAATTTGGGCTTTTTCAGCATATAAATTCCTATTTTTTTTGCATCATAAATCAATTTCTAACTATACAAAATACATGATATGAAAGATACTTATACAACCTGAAGATGCTTCCTAAATCTTTTAAAACATAAATTATATTCATACAATTGTGTAATATATTTATTTTATTCCAAGTCTCCTGATGATCATCAAAGATAAACTCCCACAAGTAACTATTCTATGGATTCGTCAAATCTATCATTTTCGTAGTTAAAATTTTTGTAAGAAAAAAAATATTACCACCGCAAAATCGTAGATGAAGTGAGAGAAAATCGCACATGAACTCACTTCATTTGCAAACATGTGTGGAAGGGAGGGGTATTTATATCCGAAAAAACCAGAAAAAAAAAATTAACTACATACGTACAAGTCAACAATTCACGACCATGCTTTACAATGTTGTACCTCCGCAGATCAACATTCAAAATTGTAGATGACGCTAATCCATTGGAATATTGGGTTTTTTTGGCTATTTTTTGCAAAGAGATTAAAAAAATGGCTAAAGTTGTAATTTTCTCAAAAAAAAATATTAGTGATCAATTCAACACAAAACATATAGTTCATTGTGTTATAGTGATATTTTCTTATTTTTAAACTTAAATAATTATCGGAGCTTTTAAATTTTATATAATTTTATTTAAAGGATAATCAGAAGTTTAAGGGTTTTTTGTTTAAATTAAATGGATCAATTCATAGGATGGAAACTCCGAATGAACATAAGTCGGATGAAGCAAAGAGCTTGTTAGAGTTAGGGATGAGCATATGCAGGTACCCGCCTCATTTTGCGAAAACCGGAACCGGCGGTTCCTAGAAAGTTAGAACCGGAATCGAAAC